>NW_027638523.1:982500-992500 GCF_951216825.1 Electrona antarctica
TACGTCTTATTATAAAATAATGACAATATAACAATTTCCCAGAGTCACGGCAAGTTGAGTGTAATTGTGCTTTGTCACTCTCTATATTTGGACTAAATAGATAGGCAAAATTATACTCAAAGCATGAAATGTATAGGTAGTAAGTAACTCCTTACAATAGGTAATATTTGTAACTGTCATCACATTTTTACCCAGTCAAGACAGGAACCCCTGTTTGTGTTTTTCCTAGGAACCTTTCGTTTTTGTCGCTATACAGAATATATCGGTATGGCATTTTTTGTGGAAAGATTAGAGAGGTCCTCAGGGAACTTAAGATCAGATTCGATTAAGGATAGGTTTTAGAAAGTAGAAAGTAGAAAGTAGCCCCGTTCTTCTCCCCCACCTCCCACAGCAGCTGCTCTGAGTGGACACACTTGGGACGGGTCGAGATGGGAAGTCTGGTGAGTGGAAACAAGCCTATTATTACAGTATTATGAGTGGTGGAGACATGTGTTACTCTATGGCGAGATAGGAATACTCTGTAACAAGTAAATGTCCAGAATTCAAATGTAGGCTTAATAGTAAATTAGTGTTAGCTGTGGCTGTATTTAAGAAACTCTGTCAATTTAGCAGAATGTCTCATTTTGAATTATAAAATAACTGTAAAATAAGCAGATCTACGAGCTCACAATGTGTTGTTCTTGTAAATTAGTTATTTGCAACATGGAAAAAATGTATATAGGGCTGGAGTGATTAATGTATGATTTGTAATAACCATAATCTACACAGTAACCAGTAATTACAGTATTCAACTACATGCGTATGAGTATTACGGTCCCATATACGGACAGGTCATCCATGAGGGAAGACATGGTTTGGAGTTGTGTTGAGTTGATCATATGGACAAGCGCAATTCCCTCATGAGAAAACTTGAATTACCGCATGAGATAGCATTTGAGTAATAGTATTGTGTGAACCTAAAAAGTGAGACACAGAACTCATACGTTAGTGTGAGTGACGTGCAATTAGATATGTAAAGGGTATTATTGGCAAAGTTGATTCACCAGACATAGAAATCAGTAGTACTGTGTTTTACGGAACCTGATTACTGTGGGACCATCAGATGGATCGCCTATCGCATCGCACGGCAAGTCACATGTACAGTCAGACTGTTTCCGCACTTTGATGTCTGAACAGTATGCGTGTGTTGGTTTGGGGCCCAACACAGGCGGGAATTGACTATTTCCCGAATTACATTTTGGGAACATGGACATGTGAGTGACAGCAGGCACTTGGACAGAGGCATGAACAATGGAGGACTATATGTGAGAAAAGGGAACATTCCAGGGATGAACTAATGACTGTCTTTTTCCTTTCATGTGATGGAACACTGTACGTCCACTCTGTGGCGAGGTACGTGCGATTGCGATGGTGGGCCATTGGTGATGTCATAGTGAGTGGGTGAGTAGAGAGTACTGCTTTTTGGGGTCAATCTGATTCAACTTTGCTACAGTGTCTCAAGACATTTTACGTGTTGAGCAGCGACCCCTGCTACATGCCTAAATTAAGCAGTTTTACGACGGGGGTAACAAGACACTGTCCTTTAAGCGGGGGGAATCGTCAAGCTTGATGAGATACTTTTTTGGCTTGTCAATATGATCATACAACTTTCCTATAGTCAATAGTCTATCAGACAACTGAATTAAGGGAGTTTTAGGACTCACAAATCTTGTAGTAAATTGGTCTTGATTCAAACGTAATATTAATGAACAAATAGGTCAAATCAGACAAACCCACAGCCAAATAGGGGATGATTCCCTATGTAATGTTTAATGCAGAGTGGTCAATGGCCACTCAGATACATCATGCAAATAGGGATACAAAATTGGCATGAGCACACAAGGTTCGACTTTATACATTGACTAATTATGTAGATTTAAAATGCGTAAATACTACTGTAGCACCCTTAAACAAAATAGGTAATATACGACATAGATATGGAACAGTAAAGTAAGAAATAAGTTGTTGTTACGGAAACGGTGGATGGCATGACGTCATGTCTCCCTCCCATGCGTGCCCAGGAGCACTGAAGAATATATATAACACAGGCAGATAGATACCGTATACTACTGAGTATCTCATATTGTAAGTAAGACTCACATATCAAGGGGTACCTAAATCATTGGGCTTGACTAGTTCACCAGCCCCCCCAACGCCTAAGGCAAGATAGCATAGGCATTTTCAGACGCAAAATGTAAACTTGTCCGCAGAAATAGCCTGATCACAGCTGTTAAAATAACAGTGGGGGCTCAGTGTCCATTTGCACCCCTCATTTCAGAGTAGCAGTGTGATTGACAGGCATCAGTGTTTAAGGGGGGGGCAAGAGAAGGTCCCCTAATAGGTGTCTCTGTCATAAAACATTGTCTCTGGTCAGCAAGATGTGTTGTGAGCAAAATTAGAATTTAAACCAATGTGAACCGTTACTGTCCTCCACGAGGACTGGTGATGATTATTATTCTGGATAATTCGCACTCATGGCAAATGCCCTGTTGACTCATTTTTGTTGTCAACATTTAACTAATAGGCCTGTACTCCTATCTGCTTTAATCAGCTAGAGAACGGGGTCAGGCATTTCACTTTTTGATTCCAAGCAGTGATGTAAATAGATTCTCAATGCTCTACTATCTTCCTAAAATTTCTTCCTGAATTTAACTAGATGTGTTTACTATCTTCTAATTTAACTATAGATGTGTTTAATTGATTCTAGATGTGTCCAGTAATTTTTTAATTTCTTAGAAGAGTAATTTTTAAAAGTAAATGAGTCCTGGGATGCAGGAATGATTTTGTAAATAAGTCAGGGGGATATATGTGTCCCACTTCAACAACGTTAGGAGTTATATTTTGCCATTTTTACAAAGTGCAGCATACTCCACAGTTCAGTAACATAGCGTAATACACACATGCACTGTCACTGACGGTGCATGGTTACAGCTGCTGTTGCATTGTAGTCAGTCTTTTTCCTGTATGAACAATGGTCAGATACCTGTGCAACCGGATTTCTGAATCCGATTGTGTTTTCATTACTGTTAGCAACACTACCAGTGTTGAAAGTGCGAGCTTCATCTTTGTACATAGAATATGGCTTGTAATATCCCAAAAAGGGGCGTAAACAGTTGTCGCTTCCAGCCGGCATCCTTGTTTCAGACAGGGACTTGTCCATGCAATTATGTGCCGGAGGAGGACTTTAGAAGGAAGGATTTGTATTGTCTGGACTTTCCATCAAACAATCAAGCAGCAAGCATACTGGTCAATTAATTAAGACGCATACACATTTGTATGATAAGTTATGAGGTTCAATTTGAATGTCTAGTTGATCGTGGTGTTTATTTATATATCAATAAATACATCAAGAATAGTGTAAACCATCTACAGCAGAGTTATGTACATACTATTTTAACAATGAGAACCTACAGCAGAGTCATGTAAATATCAAGAATAGTGTAAACCATCTACAGCAGAGTCATGTACATACTATTTTAACAATGAGAACCTACAGCAGAGTCATGTAAATACTATTATAACAAAGAGAACATTATGTAAATACTATTTTAAGTTACGAGTAATGTAAATACTAGCATTTTATTTTAAGAGATCAGTTGAGTGAACCCGCGGATCAGCTATTTTCAATGAACAAGATTTAACAGTTAAAAACCATTTAACTGTTGTAATATGTTTTATATTTTGATTAACTATAATGGTCACAAATCTTAAATCGGCCTTCCTACTTACCGGAGAAAGTTTATTGTTAGTGTGTGTTTTTCAAAATGTATTCCTAGATGTGTTTATCCTTAGTTTATTTCTTTATAGATGTGAGATCATTTTATTTGAAGTTAGGGGAAAAAAATGTACCGAAAGATAGAAAATGATTTTTAAAAATAGCAGATCTGCGTGCACAAAACATACCTAGTACGTTGTGTCAATTATAGATAGACTGACAGGAGGAAGTGACAAATAGTGTAATAGTAAAAATGTTTAAAGTAAAGCGACAAATAGTGTTAATAGGATGTTGATGCCGTTAAATAGCTTAGGTAAAATTAAAAATGTTTAAAGTAAAGTGATGGTTCTAGCAATTATGAGCAATTCTATGGATAACTTCTATCTATATCCGAAAGAAGTGCTCAGAGGGGGGACATGTATAGTTTAAGAAGTGTATAGTTTAAGAAGTATAGTTTAAGTTGAACATAATTTAATTCAAATTCATTTTAAGCATTGGAACATAATTTAATTCATTACATAATTTAATTCAAATTCATTTTAAGCATTGGAACATAATTTAATTCATTTTAAGAATTGGAACATTTTAATTTAATTCATTTTAGGGATTTGTAAGTATTTTAAGTATTTGTAAGTATTTTAAGTATTTGTAAGTGTTAGTTGAGTGATTAGCGAGAAAAGGATAGCATATACTGTATTTAAGTTAAGTATTTGTAAGTGTTAGTTGAGTGATTAGCGAGAAAAGGATAGCATATACTGTATTTAAGTAACTAAAGTTATTGATCAAAATAATTCATCATGTATGATCTATAAAGAGTTTAGGCATAGGATGGTATAGCTTTGCACATGAGTGTAACAGTCAGTTTTTTCTTAGTATATAGCTGTGTGCATTATTAGTTCCATTTAGGGGGAGCATCTTGGTGCAAGAAGGTCTCATATGGGCTGACAGGGGAGGTTTGAGCCAATTAAGGGTCCTAGCAATTACGGGTCCTAGGGTTGTCATGTCAACCTAACTAGGTAACATTAACTTGTCTTCATGGGGGGCATGAAATCAGGTCACCAGTCTAAAAGAAATTGTGACAACAAAAGTGTCTGTGACACA
Source organism: Electrona antarctica (assembly GCF_951216825.1). NCBI lineage: Eukaryota > Metazoa > Chordata > Actinopteri > Myctophiformes > Myctophidae > Electrona > Electrona antarctica. The sequence continues at coordinate 987,356 of NW_027638523.1, forward strand.
TGTAAAAGGAAGCACCCTACCAACCAAGTTAAGCAGACAGGTGGGGCCCAGCCGGGGGTCAAGTGGCGACCTATGGTTTAGGCCACTACACAGATTTGGTGTGATATGGAGCAAAGTAGAATGAAGACCTACGCAGTGGCAAGTGTGGAGAATGAATGGCCCGGGTATGTGTGGAATGTGATGTTTATCGAGTAGGCCTATAAGTAAGTAAAATGTTTTAAGGTATCACTGTGTACAACAGTGTTATTTTTAGGTGAAGTCATTCTAATGAAAATTGTTCTTTCCTACTTTCCAGGACTGGATGGTGAATCAATGAGATGGTCTAAATGTGTTGACAATTTAATGAATATCTTCCTTTCCCAGTGTGCATGGCATGGTTAATATGGCGATATTGACTAACTCACTAAAAACTTAGAATAACTCGTCTAGGAAGAGTGTTGTGATACAATGCAATTACAGGAGGAAGGACAAAGGGAAAAATGAGTATCTATAGACATTACATCGACAAGGTAAGAACCCACTCACTCCCACACGATCTCATACATTATTGAAATATTTGTATTGAAAGGAGGATAGTGCACTAGTTTGATGAAATACAGTGTCAAGATGCAATAATGTGTAACCTGTCAATGTAGTTAATAACCATAAGAGAGGGAGTTAACCAGAAATCAGACTGTGAAAGATTGTGATCAACTGTGATCAAGATAGATCTTTAAAAAAAAAATCATAATTATGTATTATCATCGGGGGAAAAGTATAGAACAAATGTTTTAGAATAGGGTGCAGTGTGCTGTTTTGTTTTTTCCAGCTCTGAAATCCAATAAATTAAGAGAAACATATCAGGAGATGTGTTTAAACAAGGGAAAAAACAAACAAGCAAATGAAGACAACCGGAGAAAGCACTAAAAGGATTTGGGTTTGTATGATGGGTAAATATACACACATACATTGACGTCAGTCTAGTGTTATATGAATTACAATTTAGGCATTTAGCAGACGCTCTTAATCCAGAGCGACTTACATTAAGCAATAACAAAAAGCATGGCATACATCACATGTATAAAAAGTAGTTATCATGAATCATGCGTAAACTAAGAACGTAACATTGGAGTATCTATGTAAACTATACATACTACTATATAATATATTATACATGTGTACTATAAAGTGCTATGACTACATAAAGTGCAATTCTAGAGCTGTCTACATAACAAGCTGAAGCTGAAGACAATTAATGTAAAATACTAATAATAATATTGAAATGAATTTTGTATAACCACCTTTTTAACCACGGTGGAAATAATTCAAGTGAACAAAATTACCTGCAAGTTGTTCTCCCTCTAAGAAAACCTGACAGACATATAAATATGTCACATGGGCCAGTGACACCAATGAGAGCCAAGCCACATCATCATGTCCGTCCAGAGACTCCAGACGTCCCTACAAGGCCCACACGCATTCAATCCCCGCAGTCACCCCCCAGTGACAGCGATGGGAGCCGGATAAAGACGAAATACTGGGCCCACCATGGGGAAAAAAGACTAAAATGCCATGCCACAACTTGTGACAGAAACATAAGGAGAGGAGAACATTTGCATGGAGGAAAGAACCACGGAAAAAGACTACACCTGATGCTGGCTTATGAGTGATCGCTCAAGACAAATCGAGGGTCGTAGGTTGGAATTTCCCAATAAGAAGGAAAAGGGTTTTCGCCCCTACCAGCCATCAGAAGTTGTGTGTAATAAAAAGAAAATTATCAATGAAATGAAATGAAATCTATATTTACCCAGGGTATCTGGGCTAAGCTCAAGAACTTGTTTCCAGCCAGGCCCTGCTCATAGAACACATTTCATCGTAGTGGTTGATGCCTTGTTCAAGGGCATTTCAGCGGTGGTAATTTTAACGTGTCGGACGGCTGGTTCGAACTGGGAACCTTCCGGTATCTAGACCGCGCCGCTATCCGTTCGGCCACCGCTGCCACTATGTGGGTGAACATTGAATACACTTAAATGTAAACCTTTCTTACTCTAGGAGATAGTCCATATATAAGTCATCTTTTTGTAGTAAATTTGCAGACAGTATAGTATCTCATGTTCCTTGGTATAAATTAATATTAGGAATTTAATTTACATATTTGAAATGGCGGACTGTAGTGGGAGAAAATACTACACTGCCTGGAGCAAGGCTTCCACCTGTTGATCGTCTGTCAAGATGACCTATTCTTACCCAAGACCCATGTTTGACCATGTCCACTGACCACACCTCAAATGTATTTGTGTTCCTTCACTGTGTATAAGAGAGACTCATGTCTACAGCTAGGGAGGCTGGCATCCGTGCACCTCCCTGGACGGGTACAGACCATGTTCCTTGTAATAAACGTGACATTGGTTCAGTTCACTCTCTACCTCGATTATTTCTTAAAGTCTCTGTTATGAGTATTAAGTTCCATCACAAGACAGCATAGCCATAGAACCTCAGCAACGACTAGCAGACATTGTCAATAATGCACCACAAAGCTGCAGTTTACTATTCATTTTCAATGGAAGCCATCACCATGAAACTACAAAGTGAAACCCAACATTTGTACCTGTTGCACAGACTATAAAGCTCCGTAGTCGGCAGGATTCGAACCTGCATGGGGAGACCCCAATGGATTTCTAGTCCATCGCATTAACCGCTCGGCCACGACTACCACAGTTACCTGTAGGCACACATGTTCAGCAATTTTGGGTGAACACAAAGAGGGACTTGAACACAACCCAAGCAATATTGCAATCATCTGAAAGTTGATTGATGGGTTAAATTGACCCTCCTATCTCCATTACCTGCATCATCTCTGACATCTTCAAGATAGCCACGAGTGCATCAAATAGCTTTGTGAGAGTAAATATTACAGGGAACACAGGGCTCGTTGGTGTAGGGGTATGATTCTCGCTTTGGGTGCGAGAGGTCCCGGTTTCCAATCCCGGACGAGCCCTACGGTTGTCACTGCACTTCACCATCCCTCGCCTTAGTTCATGTCTTGGAAAGAAGTATGTTGTAGCCTGGAAGAAGACAACATAGAACCTCAGCAACGACTAGCTGACATTGTCAATAATGCACCACAAAGCTGCAATTTACTATTCATTTTCAATGGAAGCCATCACCATGACACTACAAAGTGAAACCCAACATTTGTACCTGTTGCACAGACTATAAAGCTCTGTAGTCGGCAGGATTCGAACCTGTGCGGGGAGACCCCAATGGATTTCTAGTCCATCGCCTCAACCGCTCGGCCACGACTACCACAGTTACTTGTAGGCACACATGTTCAGCAATTTTGGGTGAACACAAAGAGGGACTTGAACCCACAACCCAAGCAATATTGCAATCATCTGAAAGTTGATTGATGGGTTAAATTGACCCTCCTATCTCCATTACCTGCATCATCTCTGACATCTTCAAGATAGCCACGAGTGCATCAAACAGCTTTGTGAGAGTAAATATTACAGGGAACACAGGGCTCGTTGGTCTAGGGGTATGATTCTCGCTTTGGGTGCGAGAGGTCCCGGGTTCAAATCCCGGACGAGCCCTACGGTTGTCACTGCACTTCACCATCCCTCGCCTTAGTTCATGTCTTGGAAAGAAGTATGTTGTAGCCTGGAAGAAGACAACATAGAACCTCAGCAACGACTAGCTGACATTGTCAATAATGCACCACAAAGCTGCAGTTTACTATTCATTTTCAATGGAAGCCATCACCATGACACTACAAAGTGAAACCCAACATTTGTACCTGTTGCACAGACTATAAAGCTCCGTAGTCGGCAGGATTCAAACCTGCGCGGGGAGACCCCAATGGATTTCTAGTCCATCGCCTCAACCGCTCGGCCACGACTACCACAGTTACTTGTAGGCACACATGTTCAGCAATTTTGGGTGAACACAAAGAGGGACTTGAACCCACAACCCAAGCAATATTGCAATCATCTGAAAGTTGATTGATGGGTTAAATTGACCCTCCTATCTCCATTACCTGCATCATCTCTGACATCTTCAAGATAGCCACGAGTGCATCAAACAGCTTTGTGAGAGTAAATATTACAGGGAACACAGGGCTCGTTGGTCTAGGGGTATGATTCTCGCTTTGGGTGCGAGAGGTCCCGGGTTCAAATCCCGGACGAGCCCTGCGGTTGTCACTGCACTTCACCATCCCTCGCCTTAGTTCATGTCTTGGAAAGAAGTATGTTGTAGCCTGGAAGAAGACAGCATAGCCATAGAACCTCAGCAACGACTAGCAGACATTGTCAATAATGCACCACAAAGCTGCAGTTTACTATTCATTTTCAATGGAAGCCATCACCATGAAACTACAAAGTGAAACCCAACATTTGTACCTGTTGCACAGACTATAAAGCTCCGTAGTCGGCAGGATTCGAACCTGCGTGGGGAGACCCCAATGGATTTCTAGTCCATCGCATTAACCGCTCGGCCACGACTACCACAGTTACCTGTAGGCACACATGTTCAGCAATTTTGGGTGAACACAAAGAGGGACTTGAACACAATCCAAGCAATATTGCAATCATCTGAAAGTTGATTGATGGGTTAAATTGACCCTCCTATCTCCATTACCTGCATCATCTCTGACATCTTCAAGATAGCCACGAGTGCATCAAATAGCTTTGTGAGAGTAAATATTACAGGGAACACAGGGCTCGTTGGTGTAGGGGTATGATTCTCGCTTTGGGTGCGAGAGGTCCCGGTTTCCAATCCCGGACGAGCCCTACGGTTGTCACTGCACTTCACCATCCCTCGCCTTAGTTCATGTCTTGGAAAGAAGTATGTTGTAGCCTGGAAGAAGACAACATAGAACCTCAGCAACGACTAGCTGACATTGTCAATAATGCACCACAAAGCTGCAATTTACTATTCATTTTCAATGGAAGCCATCACCATGACACTACAAAGTGAAACCCAACATTTGTACCTGTTGCACAGACTATAAAGCTCTGTAGTCGGCAGGATTCGAACCTGTGCGGGGAGACCCCAATGGATTTCTAGTCCATCGCCTCAACCGCTCGGCCACGACTACCACAGTTACTTGTAGGCACACATGTTCAGCAATTTTGGGTGAACACAAAGAGGGACTTGAACCCACAACCC
>NW_027638523.1:995000-1105000 GCF_951216825.1 Electrona antarctica
GAGTAAATATTACAGGGAACACAGGCTCGTTGGTCTAGGGGTATGATTCTCGCTTTGGGTGCGAGAGGTCCCGGGTTCAAATCCGGGACGAGCACTACGGTTGTCACTGCACTTCTCCATCCCTCGCCTTAGTTCATGTCTTGGAAAGAAGTATGTTGTAGCCTGGAAGAAGACAACATAGAACCTCAGCAACGACTAGCAGACATTGTCCATAATGCACCACAAAGCTGCAGTTTACTATTCATTTTCAATGGAAGCCATCACCATGACACTACAAAGTGAAACCCAACATTTGTACCTGTTGCACAGACTATAAAGATCCGTAGTCGGCAGGATTCGAACCTGCGCAGGGAGACCCCAATGGATTTCTAGTCCATCGCCTTAACCGCTCGGCCACGACTACCACAGTTACCTGTAGGCACACATGTTCAGCAATTTTGGGTGAACACAAAGAGGGACTTGAACCCACAACCCAAGCAATATTGCAATCATCTGAAAGTTGATTGATGGGTTAAATTGACCCTCCTATCTCCATTACCTGCATCATCTCTGACATCTTCAAGATAGCCACGAGTGCATCAAACAGCTTTGTGAGAGTAAATATTACAGGGAACACAGGGCTCGTTGGTCTAGGGGTATGATTCTCGCTTTGGGTGTGAGAGGTCCCGGGTTCAAATCCCGGACGAGCCCTACGGTTGTCACTGCACTTCACCATCCCTCGCCTTAGTTCATGTCTTGGAAATAAGTATGTTGTAGCCTGGAAGAAGACAACATAGAACCTCAGCAACGACTAGCAGACATTGTCCATAATGCACCACAAAGCTGCAGTTTACTATTCATTTTCAATGGAAGCCATCACCATGACAGCACAAAGTGAAACCCAACATTTGTACCTGTTGCACAGACTATAAAGCTCCGCAGTCGGCAGGATTCGAACCTGTGCGGGGAGACCCCAATGGATTTCTAGTCCATCGCCTCAACCGTTCGGCCACGACTACCACAGTTACTTGTAGGCACACATGTTCAGCAATTTTGGGTGAACACAAAGAGGGACTTGAACCCACAACCCAAGCAATATTGCAATCATCTGAAAGTTGATTGATGGGTTAAATTGACCCTCCTATCTCCATTACCTGCATCATCTCTGACATCTTCAAGATAGCCACGAGTGCATCAAACAGCTTTGTGAGAGTAAATATTACAGGGAACACAGGGCTCGTTGGTCTAGGGGTATGATTCTCGCTTTGGGTGCGAGAGGTCCCGGGTTCAAATCCCGGACGAGCCCTACGGTTGTCACTGCACTTCACCATCCCTCGCCTTAGTTCATGTCTTGGAAAGAAGTATGTTGTAGCCTGGAAGAAGACAACATAGAACCTCAGCAACGACTAACTGACATTGTCAATAATGCACCACAAAGCTGCAGTTTACTATTCATTTTCAATGGAAGCCATCACCATGACACTACAAAGTGAAACCCAACATTTGTACCTGTTGCACAGACTATAAAGCTCCGTAGTCGGCAGGATTCGAACCTGTGCGGGGAGACCCCAATGGATTTCTAATCCATCGCCTCAACCGCTCGGCCACGACTACCACAGTTACTTGTAGGCACACATGTTCAGCAATTTTGGGTGAACACAAAGAGGGACACAAAGAAGTCCCAAATTACGTCCCAGTAGCTACCCTTGATCTAGACTGGAACACACCTATGCTTTCTATGGCATAGGCAGCTCCCGGCAGTATCCGCCGGGAGAAACTAGACTGCAGGACATAACTAATTAATTCGAGCGACAGAGAGGAGAGTGTGTGTGTGTGTGTGTGTGTACGTGTGTGCGTGTCTGCATCAATTTAACAAAGGTGCAGACCAGACTCCCAGCACCAGACACTTCATTCAGGAGTAGTGGATTCTGAGAATTCAAATTTTTCTCAGAATCTAATTTTAATTAAAATGTGTTTTACCTGAGAGAGTATCGCACCACATCTTCCTACGTAGTAATGTTAAAGTTGACTCACCAGTCTCCTATTCCTGTTCTTCTTTAATCTGTGGAGGTTGTGGTTCCTCCTGGACCAGACTGGATCTCCTCTCCTGTTGTCCCTCTTTAATCTGTGGATGTTGTGGTTCCTCCTGGACCAGACTGGATCTCCTCTCCTGATGTTGTGGAGATTGGGGTTCCTCCTGGACCAGACTGGATCTCCTCTCCTCTCCTCATATTTAGATGAAACCTCTTTACACACAGACAGGAGCAGAGCAACTCAAAGATGACATTTATTCTCTTATTTGTTGTCAGGATAACCCTCGTTTCAAAAAATAAGTGTCTCGAGTCTCTTCACAACGCCTCGCAGAGCAAGGTGTTGTGAATAGAGCCCGACATCGGTCTTACCGATGTATGCCCGATATCGGACATTATTTCACTGATGTGGCCGAAGTCCTCATTAACATCAGTCCTCATTACATCATTAATGTAAACTACACTTGTCTTTTAGAATGTAATAAAGCCCTTATGAAACACGCTCTTTTGGTTTGATATTAATTAATTTCTAACACCTGCAGGGAATGGATTTAAAAGGCACTGCGCGCGTCGTGCCTCCGACTCTGGAGCCTAGGCTGCAGCAGCAAACTCTGCCCTGCGAGTGACTGTCATAAATGGAAGTCCTGCTGTCATTCTGGACCCCTCTGGACAATATCTCACTCCACGTCTTTGGACATATTTATTGGGCGAGTACAAACGGAGCATGGAACACATTTATTGAAATTTCATTGAAATGTATTGAAAAGATTTCCAGCACAGGATGAAATCCTGACATAATACACATACAAACATAAATAGTCTGCATTCTATGATCCTATAGTTTACTGAGACGCTACACTGTCTCTCTGCATTCTATGATCCTATAGTTTACTGAGACACTACACTGTCTCTCTGCATTCTATGATCCTATAGTTTACTGAGGCACTACACTGTCTCTCTGCATTATATGATCCTATAGTTTACTGAGACAATATACTGTTTCTGCATTTCTATGTATTTATTTTACACCAGATTATGTCTTTTCTATGACAGTAGTACTAAATTGATTGATTTAAATTGTTTTACATTTACAGACATGTCGGCCGACATGTCCACTGAACAGCCTTCCGCTACTGCTGCTGTTGCTGCGGATGCTATTGAGGCTGCTATTTATGCTGCTGTTTCCATGGAAACAGGTAAGATAATGCACAAAACAAAATCGTGTTTATAGTTTTTAGTCATCACAGGTTACAGTAAAAACAAAAGTGGGTGAAATTAGCTTCATACATTTACTTATTTTATGGTTTTGTGTATTCCTGTCTTAGATGGGGAGTCTGCAACTCCGGGGTGGTCTAGTGTCAGGTGACAGCCGATCGAGATCCCCTTTACGGCACAGCCTGGGCGGGCCTGGGAGGAGGTGGGTGTACCCCAACTACCAAATGTACTTGAATTACTTTTGTCCCGCCTTTTGAATACTGTAAAGCTCAGGTTCACATACAGTTTGCACTGTTTGCACTACATACAACTTTGAAAGTACTTTGTTTCACTAAAATGCTCATAACGCTTTTTCCAAAGTGCTGTTTTGGGTGAAAACCGGCTGTATTCAGCTGCTTACAGCTTCATACCGGTACATTTGATCAACTCAGTTTATTTTTTCCATGATAGCAGACATGTTAATGCTTATTTTAAGATATTGTGAAACTGAGAATATTCTATAATTCTTTAGATATGTCTCCAGATTCTAAGAAACCCCTTGGCATAACATACATGGCTCGAATCTGGCCTTGGCGCCAAGAGTGTTAATAGCTAAACATGATTATGGAATTTATGGGTTCAAACTTGTTGTGCTATACTTTTGTAGTGGCACAAGCGGAAACAACATTCTGTGTGTCTGTCTTTTAGGGGACCATGAGTTACCAAACTATATTTTTATCGTTACAGTTGCTGAATGACCCTTTAGTCTTGTTAGAATAATACTAATACAATATGAATTTGTTTTACCTGAGAGTATTGCACCACATATTCCTACGTAGTAATGTCAAAGTTGACTCACCAGTCTCCTCTTCCTGTTCATCTTTAATCTGTGGAGGGTGTGGTTCCTCCAGGACCAGACTGGATCTCCTCTCCTGTTGTTCATCTTTCATCTGTGGAGGGTGTGGTTCCTCCAGGACCAGACTGGATCTCCTCTCCTCATATTCAGATGAAACCTCTTTACACACAGACAGAAGGAGGAGAGAGAAGGTAGCATCAGCAGCGCAACTCAAAGTGCTTTTGTCAACTCAAAGATGACATTTATTCTCCCATTCGTTTTGTCAGGATAACCATCGTTTAAAAGATGTCTCGAGTCTCTTCACAACACCTCGCAGAGCAAGGTGTTGTGAGTAGAGCCCAACATCGGTCTCACCGATGTATCCGTCATTTTTGGCACCGATGCCGACATTATTTTACTGATGTGTTTTTCATTAATGTAACCTACACTTTTAGAATGTAATACGCCCTTATGAAACGCGCTCTTTCGGTTTGATATTAATTAATTTCTTACAGCTGCGGAGAATGCATTTAAAAAGGCACTCTGCGCGCCATGCCTCTGACTCTGGAGCCTAGGCTGCAGCAAAAAACCCTGCCCTGCCAGTGACTGTCATAAATGGAAGTCCAGCTGTCATTCCGGACCCCTCGCCCTGAGAACTTTTACATGGATGTAAAACTAGGGGACAATATCTCACTCCACGTCTTTGGAATTATTTATTGGGTGAGTACAAACGGAGCGCAGAGCACATTTATGCCACCCATGTCTCCTTGCTCACTGGGAGCGGAGGCATCCGATCTTTGGCTGTTTATACAGGAATATATGTAATTTATGTATGTTCACAGACATTCTAGGGCTAGTATAACTACTGGTAAATGTAGTTCAGTTCAGCTAGCTTAATGCTACTTGTAGCTAAGCTGGTGTTGTTCAGAGTCTACTAACCTACTGCAGTGTGTAGATCGATGTCCATATCAAAATCAATGTCCAGCCGTTTGTTTTGTGTCTCCAGCAGAGTTTCTAGTGTCTCCATCTCTCTCTGGAAGAGTTTGACCATGAACTCTCCCACCGCGCTGAGGCGCTCCAACACAAACACTCTGACGCTAAGCTCCACACTACAAACATCAGCAGCGCCACGCTGCTGTTTGTCCACAACAAACAATATCTCCTCTCCCACCGACGCTAGCTGTTCATTTATCTTCAGCCGTACAGACTCCATTTGACGCTTTTCACCTCCTTTAGGAGACATTTCCACCAAGCTTTCTGTTCCTACTGTAATATAGACAATAATATATCAACAATTCCCGAGAGGCACGAGAACATGTTTGTTCACTGTATAGCCTATATTTCTTTTCCCTTTTTACCTCCTTTATGATGAATTCCTGTTCTGTCTATAGAAGTGTATTTGTACGTCTCTAAATGTTTTGATGATTTGAACATGGTGGACCCTATTGGAAACAAGTGTAATGCTTAATTGGGTCGTCCACTCACAGTTAACAGCCTTTGTATTGAGTTTGTGCTTGAAATGTACTGTAATTCTGCAAACTGTTAATAAATTCTTCAATCAATCAATCAATTCAACAACATTGCCGTGGAAAACAACTGGCGTTGCCACGTGATGCAAACAAGTACTTCCGACCGGGTCAAAGTTTTCACGCATGCGCAATAAAGAATCCAGGCACTGTTGCCTTAATGCCTTTCGCCCCCTGGTGGTGGAGGTGTGTAACTGTCATTGATTGATTGATTGAAACATGTTTGCAGAATTACAGTACATTTCAAGCACAAACTCAATACAAAGGCTGTTAACTGTGAGTGGACGACCCAATTAAGCATTACACTTGTTTCCAATAGGGTCCACAATGTTCAATTCATCAAAAACATTTAGAGACGTACAAATAGACACTTCTATATAGACAAAGGACAGAACAGGAATTCATCATAAAGGAGGTAAAAAGGGAAAAGAAACATATACAGTGAGGGAAAAAAAGGGGTGGGCGGTGGGGGGATTCACGTTCAGCTCCGTTCATTTGTTTGTTTTCCTTGGATTGTTTTGTCAGATAGATAGATAGATAGATAGTGTTATGACCTGGCTCTTGGGCCATAACAAAGGAGGAAGACACACAGCTGTTTAAAAGTGCACAAACCAATATTTATTTACAATATAATAAACGTATGCATCAAACAATACTAAAGTATTAAGTGGCTTGTGTTAATCAGTAGATCAGTAGTGTAAGTGAGTGGATGTGTGGTAAATGTAATGTAGGGTGTTGAATGGTGCAAACAAATGCTGGTGCTCTCATGGAAGGAGAGAGAGAGAGAGACCTAGGGCTCCCAAGAGAAGACAGACTATGCACACACTGCACACAAAACGAGGTAGAGACTGAGCTACACTTCCTAACCGTCTGTCCACTGTACCAAGACATCAGAGACATGTACTTCCCTGCACGGATTACAATCATTACCCAAGGAGAGTTTGAAAACCACCAAATGTTTAGGCCTATAACATGTTTAAAACATTTAAATACTGCTGTTAAGTATAAAACGTATAAAAAGTACAAAAGTCAGAACACGAAAGTTGTTCGACATGAGGAGATGCATATGTCTATCCAAGTTTTATTGTTGACAGTCAAACGGAGCTATACCTGTTCAAATTTTGCATTTTTGATTGAGTGCTATAGCGCCACCCTTTGGCCAATGGCCGTGGGCTTTGCGTTCTCACTGTTTAGCATACCCCTCTACCATATTGCCAAGTTTCACAAAAACCGACTGCACGGTTAAGCCAGAAATGCAATTTTGTTTTTAAGGGGCCAGGCACTTCGGGCGCAGCCCCTTAAAAACAGACAACTACAATAAGGGACCATAGGCCATTTAGCTTGGCCCCTTAATAACTTGTGAAAATTAATTTCTAATCCTTTCTTAGATAGGTGACGATTTGGCAAATTTTGAATATTGTATATTTTCTGTAAAATTTATTTTTTTTGAATTACATTTGACGCAGTGATGGTCTCATAATATAAATTTTTCTTGTTTTTAGTTTTTCTTTTGGAGGTTACAAAAATACCAGATACTCTGTATAGACTGTGTTAGCAGAGCTGCCATTACAGCGATAAGGAAGAGTCTAGATAGCCTGGAGCTAGTCGGACTAAACAAACATAACGGAGGAAAAGAATGAGGACTCAGCACTTACATTCAGCTCGTGACCATAATAACTCGAGCATCTTTATTAGCAGCGTCATTATATACACATTGGGTAACAGGCATATCCGGTGTGGCACTTCAGAATAAGGGTTTATCCTTTACATATATACAGACAATAAAGATCACATCTTAACAGACTGTCATCATGGGAATGTGTCGCTGCACTAAGAGGTGTTAATAGAAAGAGTGAGACGACAGCATGTCATGATGGATCAATCCACATCTTTAATGTCAACCCTCCGGCCTGCCAGCCAGGAGAAGACCCCCAAAACACTTCTCACAGTGAACAGGAGTATAAATGTGGTCACTTCATGTCGTACTGTATTCTAGGTCCACTGGTGACCGTTAAGAAAAGGCGGGCACGTGCATAGGCTTCAGCCCCTGCCCCTTTACCCGTCTGTAAAAAAACTGCCCTCTCCAGTCCATGAAAGTAGCATTTACTATGGTGAAAGAAATGCAAAATGTGGCCGTTTTAAAGACGTTTTGGCCAATCTGCTCAGTTCAAAACTTGTTCAATGTGTGACTTATATAAATACCATGACAAAATGGTCGTGCATCTGTTCCCAACGAGGCAGCCTGCTCATATCTCACCTTTGGAGGAGAGCTGGCTTGCAGAGCATGGCTTAAAATTCAGGCTGATCGGCTGTGGGACCAATAGGGCTATACTGTAGGCTACTGTATATTGATCACAACATGAACGCCAGACATGCATGCCTCGGTAACTCCAAATGTCCTGTGAATCATTTAAAATTTCATGACAACATATCATCACAAGAACGCATCAGTGGACTTACCATCTGACAAAGACATTATAGCTGTGTCGTGTGTCCAGATTTGATCCATTTCCCCAGTCATTCAGACATAAGACAGTGATATGATATTAATCAAATAGACAGATTCATAAGCTCTGATGAAACTGATGTATTTTTTACCCTCTGTGTAGCACCCAGTCAAGACCTGGACCACAACAGCCCTGCCAATCAGGCTCAGCCCTGTTGGCACGACAGGTTGTGTGTCGGTCTGGCGAGTGGGAGACTGGGGTTCAATCCCTGCTGCATGAGAAACACTACATCTGCAAAGGTGAGTGAGCGAGCAATTGTTCAATAAAAATCAGACCTGTGAGAAGTGAGTGGTGCTGTACTGTACAAGCCCTCCTCCCTGGCCTGGTGTGTGTCTGTGTGTTAGGCTGTGCAACAGTGACACTTGGTGGTGAACAAACGCTATAATGCTATTTGCGTGCTCCGACAGGGATACAGGGACACCGGGACAGACCCAAGTCACACACATAGCTGTCTATAGGAGTGGTTGCACCACTCAAAAATGGCTTTTATAATATTCTTGCAAAGTTGTATTAGCCTTTAGTCTTGAGGTTGAATTTAAATAAATTAACTTCTTTCTCATTATACGTGAGAAAAAGGATATTCTACAGATTGCTACTTTATTAACCAGTGGATCCCTAATAATAATAATAATAATAATAATGGATGGAATTAAAATAAATACCTTGAGTATAGTACAGGTTAAAGAACAAAATTAAATAAAAATGAGAAAAACTAGCAGTTGGCAGTGTGCAGAATATGAAAGAACCTTCATTCCAATGGACCACATACAAAAAGATACAGAATAAACTAAATTGTGATGTCTTTAATCACTCATGTTGATATCGAGCATCGCAGTGCACATATCGAGTGAACCGGAAGAGAATTTCCCATTCATTTCCCCATAGACGTTTCCAAAAGTATATATTTTAAGACCTTTTAAGCCTCGGAGAAAGCCAACTCGGATGGTGACAAATAATGACAATAAAAGAAAATTGGGCAGAACAAATTAGAAGGAAAAAAGGGCAGGGTTCAATACTTTTTCTTATTTCTAATTATTTGTCCGGCCCAACATTTGTTGTTCATTGTCATGATTTGTCACCTTGGCTTTTTCCAAGGCTTAAAAGGTCTTTAAATAAAAACTTTATGAAATGTCTATGGGGAAATGAATGGGAAATTCTCTTCTGGTGCCCTCTTCGTTCTGAAAGGGGCTGTGACGCTCTATTGTCAGATTATGTGATTCCACTGCTTTAGTATCTATCTGTCATCCTGGAACAGAATTAATGATCATTCAATTGTCTGTCAACTCAAATGGGTTCATGGGGAAAATGTGCATTTATTACTATTACATCTAACCACTTCTTCCCTGTATGATTCCTCCTCATTATCCTCAGATGTGCATTTTGACCCAAGCATTTGCCACTAACTGCAACTAAAGGGTTGTATGAGTCCTCATGTGTGTTTTTAGAGTATAACTCTGAGCAAAACCTTTACCACACACGTTACAAATAAAGGGCTTTTCCCCTGTATGCGTCCTCATGTGTGATTTTAGAGTATAACTCTGAGCAAAACCTTTACCACACACGTTACAAATAAAGGGCTTTTCCCCTGTGTGAGTCCTCATGTGTTTTTTTAGAGCAACACTTTGAGCAAAGCCTTTACCACACACGTTACAAGTAAAGGGCTTTTCCCCTGTATGAGTCCTCATGTGTTTTTTTTAGAGTAACACTCACAGCAAAGCCTTTACCACACACGTTACAAGTAAAGGGCTTTTCCCCTGTATGAGACCTCATGTGTGATTTTAGAGTAAAACTCTGAGCAAAGCCTTTACCACACACGTTACAAGTAAAGGGCTTTTCCCCTGTATGAGTCCTCATGTGTTTTTTTAAAGTAACACTCACAGCAAAGCCTTTACCACACACGTTACAAGTAAAGGGCTTTTCCCCTGTATGAGTCCTCATGTGTGATTTTAAACCACTACTCTGAATAAAGCCTTTACCACACACATTACAAGTAAAGGGCTTTTCCCCTGTGTGAGTCCTCATGTGTGATTTTAGACCACTACTCTGAATAAAGCCTTTACCACACACATTACAAGTAAAGGGCTTTTCCCCTGTATGAGTCCTCATGTGTGATTTTAGATCACCACTCTGAATAAAGCCTTTACCACACACATTACAAGTAAAGGGCTTTTCCCCTGTATGAGTCCTCAAGTGTGTTTTTAGATCACCACTCTGAATAAAGCCTTTACCACACACATTACAAGTAAAGGGCTTTTCCCCTGTATGAGTCCTCATGTGTGTTTTTAGATCACCACTCTGAATAAAGCCTTTACCACACACATTACAAGTAAAGGGCTTTTCCCCTGTATGAGTCCTCATGTGTGTTTTTAGATCACCACTCTGAATAAAGCCTTTACCACACACATTACAAGTAAAGGGCTTTTCCCCTGTATGAGTCCTCATGTGTGTTTTTAGATTACCGATGTTAAGACAGCCTTTACCACACACGTTACAAGTAAAGGGCTTTTCCCCTGTATGAGTACTCATGTGTCTTTTTAGATTAACACCCAGAGCAAAGCCTTTACCACACACGTTACATGTAAAGGGCTTTTCCCCTGTATGAGTCCTCCTGTGTGTTTTTAGAATAACACTCTGAATAAAGCCTTTACCACAAACTGTACAAGTGAAGGGCTTTTCCCCTGTATGAGTCCTTGTGTGCCTCGTCAGATTTGCCTTACGATTAAAACATTTGCCACAGTCTGTACAACTAAAGCGTTTCTTCCCTGTGTGGCTCCTCATGGAGTGAGTTTGTTTTGATGATTTCAGGTCCTTGGACAGCTTGCTGCTCAACGACAATCTTTGTCCTTCCACATGTTGTTTCTTGTGTGATTTCAGTGTGTTTAAAGTTGACTGGTCTTCACTGGTCTCCTGCCACTCATCACTGTCTTCAGTGTCAGATTCAGAACAGTGTGAAGAGAGGAGCTGGTCGTCACTAGTTGGTTGTGATATTCCACAGTCCTCTACATCAGCTTGTGTTTTCATGTGTTCAGTTGAGGTGCCGGCTACAGGCTCTGTCTCTCTGTTTTCATCATCATGATCATCTTCACTTTTCACTGCTTGTAATGTCAACGGTGACCCATCAGCCTCCATTGGTCTTTGAAGTAGCTCCTCTTGTTCATCTTTAATCTGTGGTGGTTGTGGTTCCTCCTGGACCAGACTGGAGCTCCTCTCCTGTTGTTCAGTGACAACTTCCTCTTTATACACAGGGAGGTGCGGGACGGCTAGAAAAAAGACACAAAGAGAGAAAAACGTTTAATGTTTCAACTTTTCATTTTTGGAGGAACATCATCACAGATAGTTTTCATTTGGACAAGAACATTTACTCACTTGTCCAAGTAAAGATTAGTCATTCTTGTACTTGTCTTGCATATTTTTTTCAAGTGGCCTACATATTTTTTCGTTGAATTACAATTCCTCTTTGCACCTTTTTTCTGTTGGATATGGAGTATGAACAACATGTTTCAGGGCTAGTATAACTACTGGTAAATGTAGTTCAGTTCAGCTAGCTTAATGCTACTTGTAGCTAAGCTGGTGTTGTTCAGAGTCTACTAACCTGCAGTGTGTAGATCGATGTCCATATCAAAATCAATGTCCAGCCGTTTGTTTTGTGTCTCCAGCAGAGTTTCTAGTGTCTCCATCTCTCTCTGGAAGAGGTTGACCATGAACTCTCCCACCGCGCTGAGGCGCTCCAACACAAACACTCTGACGCTAAGCTCCACACTACAAACATCAGCAGCGCCACGCTGCTGTTTGTCCACAACAAACAATATCTCCTCTCCCACCGACGCTAGCTGTTCATTTATCTTCAGCCGTACAGACTCCATTTTACGCTTTTCACCTCCTTTGGGAGACATTTCCACCAAGCTTTCTGTTCCTACTGTAATATAGAATGTGTAATAAAGGCACAAACATCAACAATTCCCGAGAGGCACGACAACGACAACAACATGACCGTGGACGCAGTGGCCACGTGACGTGATGCAAACAAGTACTTCCGACCGGGTCAAAGTTTTCACGCATGCGCAATAAAGAATCCAGGCACTGTTGCCTTAATGCCTTTCACCCCCTGGTGGTGGAGGTGTGTAACTGTCACAGATAGATAGATAGATACAGCAGATAGATAGATAGATAGATAGATAGATAGATAGATAGATAGATAGATAGATAGATAGATAGATAGATAGATAGATAGTTGGAGCCAAAATGCTTTTTGTTTATTTTGTTTTATTTATTTAAATGAACTAATGACCAAATGATGTGTCCTTCTTATATCATGACGTCATGGCAATCAGTCAGTCAGAATGGTGGGTTGTTGTCATGGAAACCCTTATTACCTGTCACTGTGATGGCACTCAGGTGCGACAGGGGAAGACGACACAGTTTTCGACCGTGCGTGGTCGATGGTTCAGTTTGTTGTTTATTTGAAAGTTTACACAGTTTATTTAAGTTTGAATACTACTGCTGCAAATGTGGATTTGCTCAATAAATGGATTGACATATCCAAAAGAGATTCAACGACTGGATAAAGAATTAATCACTGCACGCGTCAAACTACAGTTCAACCCAGTTGCCCTGCTGTTTAGCCTAAAAGTACAGGCTTCACATAGATAGATAGATAGATAGATAGATAGATAGATAAGCTATTTGCACACTTTTGACAATTTGAATCCATGATGCATTGATATTAAAAGGAAAAAGTACTTTGTAATTTCACTAATTTGTCATTAAAAGGAATACTTGAGCATACGTACGCTACTTTGTCCACCACCGATAACTGGACACCAATATCAGGGAATCTAAATTATTATCTATGTATTAGTACAAGTAAGACGCGCAAACGCGGGAAGCGAACGCAGCTCGTAAATTGCAATAACAACAATTAGAATAAATTACGTACTTTTTAAGGTTTTTTTTAAGTTAAGTTTTTTTAAATTAAATGTTTTTTCAAGTTTGTTTTAGTGTGTGTATGTGTGCGTGCGTGCGTGTTTCTTTTTTAGTTTTTTTTTTTTTAAGTTTTTTGTTTAAGTTTTTTTTTAAGTTAAGTTTTTTTTTAAGTTAAGTTTTTTGTGTGTGCGTTTTTCCTTTTTAAGTTTTTTTTTTTAAGTTAAGTTTTTTTTTAAGTTCAGTTTTTTTTTAAGTTAAGTTTTTTGTGTGTGCGTTTTCCTTTTTAAGTTTTTTTTTTAAGTTAAGTTTTTTTTTAAGTTAAGTTTTTTGTGTGTGCGTTTTTCCTTTTTACGTTTTTTTAAGTTAAGTTTTTTTTTAAGTTAAGTTTTTGTGTGTGTGCGTTTTTCCTTTTTAAGTTTTTTTTTAAGTTAAGTTTTTTTTTAAGTTAAGTTTTTTGTGTGCGTTTTTCCTTTTTAAGTTTTTTTTTTTAAGTTAAGTTTTTTTTTAAGTTAAGTTTTTTTTTAAGTTAAGTTTTTTGTGTGTGTGCGTTTTTCCTTTAAGTTTTTTTTTTAAGTTAAGTTTTTTTTTAAGTTAAGTTTTTTGTGTGTGTGCGTTTTTCCTTTTTAAGTTTTTTTTTTAAGTTAAGTTTTTTTTTAAGTTACGTTTTTTTTTAAGTTAAGTTTTTTGTGTGTGCGTTTTTCCTTTTTACGTTTTTTTAAGTTAAGTTTTTTTTTAAGTTAAGTTTTTGTGTGTGTGCGTTTTTCCTTTTTAAGTTTTTTTTTAAGTTAAGTTTTTTTTTAAGTTAAGTTTTTTGTGTGTGTGTGCGTGCGTGCGTGCGTGCGTGCGTGCGTGCGTGCGTGTGTGTGTGTGTGTGCGTGCGTGCATGTGTGTGTGTGTGTGTTTTTGTGTGTGATACAGCTGCGCCCTCTGGTGGTGGGCGGGTGGTGTTACAGCGTGACACACACACACACAGACACACACACACACAGACACACACACAGACACACAGACGTGATCTGCTGGGTCTCATAGTAAATGCTCACTGCGTTCGCAACTAATTACCTAGTAATTATTACTGGTGGTTCATCAGCTGGTGGTTCATGAGCTATGCCTGATTTTCAATCGAGTGCTACAGTGCCACCCTTTGTCCAATGGTTGTGGGCTTTGTGTGTCTAAGCAGGGTGACATATTGCAACATATTGCCACATTTCGTGAAAAACAACTGCATGGTTTGGCCTGGAGCGCTGACATAAGAAAATGTGTATAATTCAAAATAGTGGGTGATCTAATGCTGCATTCACATGGAATCGGGCAAGCGGTAGACGGCAAACGGCAAAACCTGCTGGACGGCACGGTAAAAAGATTAAATATTTTAACATTGATGCCGTCTGCCGCTGCCGGTCTGCCGTGCCGTCCTGTTCCGTTTACCGTCCTGCTCCCGTCCACTAAAAAGACTTACGGTTTGCCTGATCTACTGCTTGCCTGATTCCATGTTAATGCAGCATTAGCCAGGGTCAGAGGTCAAAAGTCAGAACACGAAGGTTGTTCGACATGAGGAGACGCATATGTCTATCCAAGTTTTATTGTTGGCGGTCAAACGGAGCTATACCTGTTCAAATTTTGCATTTGAGTGCTATTGATTGAGTGCTATAGCGCCACCCTTTGACCAATGGCCGTGGGCTTTGCATTCTCACCGTTTAGCATACCCCTCTACCATATTGCCAAGTTTCACGAAAACCGACTGCACGGTTAAGCCAGAAATGCAATTTTGTTGTAAGGGGCAAGGCACTTCGGGCGTGGCCCCTTAAAAACAGACAACTACAATAAGGGACCATAGGCCATTTAGCTTGTCCCCTTAATAACTGAACTGGAGACCGCCTCCGCCCCCACCCTGCCAAGCAGTAGGATTTGAGTCATTACATCTTGTTTGACACTGTTCCATATTGTGAAAATGTATTTCTAATCCTTTCTTAGATAGGTGACGATTTGGCCAATTTTGAATATTGTATATTTTCTGTAAAATTTAATTTGTTTTGAATTATATTTGACGCAGTGATGGTCTCATAATATCATTTTTTCTTGTTTTTAGTTTTTCTTTTGGAGGTTACAGAAATACCAGATAGGCTACTCTGTATAGACTGTGTTAGCAGAGCTGCCATTACAGCGATAAGGAAGAGTCTAGATAGCCTGGAGCTAGTCGGACTAAACAAACATAATGGAGGAAAAGAATGAGGACTCAGCACTTACATTCAGCTCGTGACCATAATAACTCGAGCATCTTTATTAGCAGCGTCATTATAAACCCATTGGGTAACAGGCATATCCGGTACTTCCGGTGTGGCACTTCAGAATAAGGGTTTATCATTTACATATATACAGACAATAAAGATCACATCTTAACAGACTGTCATCATGGGAATGTGTCGCCGCACTAAGAGGTGTTGGTAGAAAGAGTGAGACCACAGCATGTCATGATGGATCAATCCACATCTTTAATGTCAATCCTCCGGCCGCCGGCCTGCAAGCCAGGAGAAGACCCCCAAAACACTGTATTATAGGTCCACTGGTGACCGTTAGGAAAAGGCAGGCACGTGCATAGGCTTCAGCCACTGCCCCTTTACCCGTCTATAAAAAACTGCCCTCTTCAGTCCATTAAAGTAGCATTTACTATGGTGAAATAAATGCAAAATGTGGCCGTTTTAAAGATGTTTTGGCCAATCTGCCCAATCTGCTCAGTTCAAAGCTTGTTGAATGTGTGACTTATATAAGTACCACGACAAAATGGTCGTGCATCTGTTCCCAACGAGGCAGCCTGCTCATATCTCACCTTTGGAGGAGAGCTGGCTTG
This sequence comes from Electrona antarctica, assembly GCF_951216825.1. Classification (NCBI taxonomy): domain Eukaryota; kingdom Metazoa; phylum Chordata; class Actinopteri; order Myctophiformes; family Myctophidae; genus Electrona; species Electrona antarctica. The sequence goes on from NW_027638523.1 coordinate 1,010,843, forward strand.
CAGAGCATGGCTTAATACTTAGGCTGATCGGCTGTGGGGCCAATAGGGCTATACTGTAGGCTACTGTATATTGATCACAACATGAACACAGACATGCATGCCTCGGTAACTCCAAATGTCCCGTGAATCATTTAATATTTCATGACGACATATATCATCACAAGAACGCATCAGTGGACTTACCATCTGACAAAGAAATTATAGCTGTGTTGTGTGTCCAGATTTGATCCATTTCCCCAGTTATTCCGACATACGACAGTGATATGATATTAATCAAATAATAATCATAAGCTCTGATGATGAAAGATATCAAGACCCGGCCCACAACAGCCCTGCCAATCAGCTCAGCCCTGTTGGCACAACAGGTTGTGTGTCGGTCTGGCGAGTGGGAGACTGGGGTTCAATCCCCGCTACCTGCGAAACACTACATCTGCAAAGGGGAATGAATGAGCAATTGTTCAATATAAATGGCTTTTATAATATTCTTGCCTTTATAATTAGCCTTTAGTCTTGAGGTCAAACTTAAATCAATTAACTTCTTTCTCATTATACGTGAGAAAAGGATATCCTACCGATTGCTACTTTATTAACAAGTGGATCCATCGTTTAGGGGCTTGCTTGCCAAAATAAGCTGATCTACAAGTGTAATGCGGTGCACAACAGACACGCTGTTATCTTGTAGATCTGTCCATTTGAAACATGTTAGTAACGTGTTCCGATAGCGACCATAAACATCATCACGTTAGATTAAACGGGCGTATATGTTCTACGCGAGGCAGAACCTACAAGGTGGAAACGCTTGGTAAAGAGGGAGTCCGCTGACTGTCAGGTTCATGAGCTATACCTTTTTTATATTCGAATTTTCACTTGAGTGCTAAAGCGCCACCCTTTGGCCAATGGTTGTGGGCCTCACCGTTTAAAGTAGCATAGCCCTCTACCATATTGCCAAGTTTTGCAAAAAACGACTGCACAGTTAAGCCAGAACTGCAAGTTTTGGCAGCCTCAGCCGATCTGCGTTGCTGTACGAACAATAAGGGATCTTTTCCCCATCGGACTTGACCCCAAATAATTATAACAATAATAATAACAAATAATAATAATGGATGTAATTAAAATAATAATAATAATATTAATACCTTGAGTATAGGTAGTACAGGTTAAAGAAAAAAATAAAATAAAAATGAGAAAAACTGTAGCAGTTGTAGGCAGTTTGCAGAATATGAAAGAACCTTCATTCCAACAGACGCAAACTAGTTATTTATTTAGTCACAAGCTCTTGTTAGTACATTGGTTCAATATTTATAAAACACAGACACATTTAACCACTTTCACTTTCCAAATCCTGAAAAAAAAGAAAACAGAAAGAAACAAAATACTGAAGAAACAAATCTAATGTGCAGGAAAATGTGTTAACATAGCATCACACTTGGTTTATGAATCTACACGCTGACAATGAACAGTATGTATCAGTATCAGTATGTGTGGGATACACCCACAACAAATGTGACAAATCTCTGCCAATGCCAAACCTTCTGTTGCCATTGAATTGTTTTGAGTTTCCAAACGTATAAAGGTATAACGTCTGAAACATCCAACGGTATAATTAAACAGTGTTACCATAGAGAAATAATCTACCAAAGACAAAAACTTTCTCTGCCATGTTTATATAGGTTTTACATACAAAAAGATAACAAGAAACTAAATTGTGGTGGTCTTGAAATTCGGATGGTGACAAATAACAATAAACAAAAAAGAATTGGGCCAAACAAATTAGAAGAAAAAAAGGGGAGGGTAACACTTTGAGTTTTTATTATTTCTAATGATTTGTCCGGACCAACATTTTTTGTCATTGTCATGATTTGTCACAATCTGAGTTGGCTTTTTCCGAGGCTTAAAAGGTATTTAAATAAATATGTTTTGATATGTCTATGGGGAAATGAATCAGAACTTCTCTTCTGGTGCCCTCTTCGTTCTGAAAGGGGCGGGACTTTGACGCACTATTGTCAGATTATGTGATTCCACTGCTTTAGTATCTATCATCTGTCATTGTCATCCTGGAATAGAATGAATGATGTTATATCATGTGTCAACTCAAATAGGTTCATGGGGAAAATGTGCATTTATTACTATTACAACTAACCACTTCTTCCCTGTATGATTCCTCCTCATTATCCTCAGATGTGCATTTTGACCCAAGCATTTGGCACCAACTGCAACTAAGTGGTTTCCTCCCTGTATGAGTCCTCATGTGTCTATGGGCTTTGCCCTTTCATGAGTCCTTGTGTGTGATTTTAGATGACCACTCCTAGCAAAGCCTTTACCACACACGTTACAAGTAAAGGGCTTTTCCCCTGTATGAGTCCTCATGTGTGTTTTTAGATGACCACTCATAGCAAAGGCTTTACCACACACGTTACAAGTAAAGGGCTTTTCACCTGTATGAGTCCTCATGTGTGTTTTTAGATGACCACTCATAGCAAAGGCTTTACCACACACGTTACAAGTAAAGGGCTTTTCCCCTGTATGAGTCCTCATGTGTGTTTTTAGATCACCACCCTGAGCAAAGCCTTTACCACACACGTTACAAGTAAAGGGCTTTTCCCCTGTATGAGTCCTCATGTGTGTTTTTAGATCACCACCCTGAGCAAAGCCTTTACCACACACGTTACAAGTAAAGGGCTTTTCCCCTGTATGAGTCATCATGTGTGTTTTTAGATGACCACTCATAGCAAAGCCTTTGCCACACACTTTACAAGTAAATGGTTTTTCCCCTGTATGAGTCCTCATGTGTGTTTTTAGATGACCTCCCTGAGCAAAGCCTTTACCACACACGTTACAAGTAAAGGGCTTTTCCCCTGTATGAGTCCTCATGTGTAATTGTAGATTACCGATGTGAAGACAGCCTTTACCACACACGTTACAAGTAAAGGGCTTTTCCCCTGTATGAGTCATCATGTGTGTTTTTAGATATCCACTCATAGCAAAGCCTTTGCCACACACTTTACAAGTAAATGGTTTTTCCCCTGTATGAGTCCTCATGTGTGTTTTTAGATTAACACCCAGAGCAAAGCCTTTACCACACACGTTACAAGCAAAGGGCTTTTCACCTGTATGAGTCCTCATGTGTGTTTTTAGATGACCACCCTGAGCAAAGCCTTTACCACACACGTTACAAGTAAAGGGCTTTTCCCCTGTATGAGTCCTCATGTGGTTTTTTAGATCACCACTATGAATAAAGCCTTTACCACAAACTGTACAAGTGAAGGGCTTTTCCCCTGTATGAATCATTGAGTGCTTAGTCAGATTTGCCTTACGATTAAAACATTTGCCACAGTCTGTACAACTAAAGTGTTTCTTCCCTGTGTGGCTCCTCATGGAGTGAATATGTTTTGATGATTTTAAGTCCTTGGACAGCTTGCTGCTCAAAGACAATCTTTGTCCTTCCACATGTTGTGCCTTGTGTGACTTCAGTGTGTTTAAAGTTGACTGACCTTCACTGGGCTCCTGCCACTCATCACTGTCTTCAGTGTCAGATACAGAACAGTGTGAAGAGAGGAGCTGGTTGTCACTAGTTGGTTGTGATGTTCCACAGTCCTCTACATCAGCTTGTGTTTTCATGTGTTCGGTTGAGGTTCCGGCTACAGGCTCTGTCTCTCTGTTTTCATCATCATGATCATCTTCACTTTTCACTGCTAGTAATGTCAACGTTGACCCATCAGCCTCCATTGGTCTTTGAAGTAGCTCCTCTTTAATCTGTGGTGGTTGTGGTTCCTCCTGGACCAGACTGGAGCTCCTCTCCGGTTGTTTAGTGAAAACCTCCTCTTTACACACAGGGAGGTGCGGGACGGCTAGAAAAAAGACACAAAGAGAGAAAAACATTTAATGTTTGCATTTTTGGAGGAACATCATCTTCTCCATTTCTAATCAAAGACAGTTTTCAGGGCTTGACATTACATGTTTGAGCCACTTCTTATTGGGACAAGAACATTTACTTACTTGTCCATGTAAAGATTTTAGAAGACATATTTTGTTTGTATTGATTATAATGTTGCATTTAAATAGTTACAAATAAGTAATACGTGTTCAACAGAAGGTTATGACAAAATTACACTACAAGAAAAAAAGAAAAGACAACTGAAACAATTGGCACAAACTCAAACTGGTTGTTGGAAGTTTCAACAAACATGTTCCAATAATACAATGATTTTTGAGTGTGTCATACATATAGTGTGTAGTGGTGACTCCAGGTCTCAATCTTGAATTGATGCATGATTTACAATTTCTAAAAATATATATATATATATACCATTTTTACTAGGACTCCCACCCGTGGGTCCTGGGACCCACTGCAGACCTAACAACATCACTGTGGTACATTCTGTTTTCTAGACAGGCTCTCTACCCATTCAGCTATGGCTGTCCCCCTCTAAGGCAGGGGTACTCAACGTTTTTGGCCGGGGACCCCCGGAAATGCTTTGGCAATGTCTCGGGACCCCCGCCCCCTCCCGACCCTCAATATAAATTGACTGCTACAATAACCTTAATAATAGAGACAATACACCATAAATAAATACTGAAACCAGATATAATCATTAGGGAGGTGTATGCATGTGTACCATGTAAACTCTTCATTTCCATTTTCCAGCCATTCAGTTACAAAAAAAAGATTATTATTATTTTTGTAATAATTTGGGGACCCCCCAAAATAATTTGGCGACCCCCCGAGGGGAAGGACAATATCATTCACTAGAACCAGGGATGGGTGTTTTCTGTGTATCTACGATGGTTAAAATTGAGTTTGAAGTTACAATGGGCTTGTCTGATAAAAATAAATATAGTAGACGATAACAATACCCACAATTATTTTGAAAGTGAAATATCCCTTTATGTAAGTAAGTAAACAAAACAGCACATACCTATACGGTACAACTTTACTACAGGTTGCATCTTTGCATCAAACAGTCCACGTCTCTGGTCCACCTCTGGCTGTTCCTCTGACAACGTTGAATGTCTTTTGGAGGCCATCTCTCTAGATACTGTAGACCTCTCCCTGTGGTGCTCTGTGGAAATCACCAGTAAAAACAACTTGTACTTATCATTCAATAAGGGTTTACTGAACAACTGAACAACCAGGAGTAGTCTGGTGACCACCGGATAGACGGGTGAAAGCCGGAATGTAGACGGCACCCGGGAGCAGTATGGGTTGGCGCCCTGGCCTGTGTCTTCCGTGAGGAGGAAGCCCAACACACCCATGGTGAGGCCTTTAGGAGGGCCATTCAAGCTGCAAGCGGAGTCTGCAGCACCACCGTTGCCCAGGTGGAGCCTGCAGCACCACCGTTGCCCAGGTGGAGCCTGCAGAACCATTGTGGCTCAAGAATCCACCACTCCTGAATGAAGTGTCTGGTGCTGATTGATGATTAGAACCTTCCTGGACAGATCACTTAACCCTTTGAGTGGACCAGTACCATGTCTCGTGCTTAAAATCTTAAAAGTCTCACGCACAAATATCTTAATAGCTAAACATGATTATGGGTACAAACTTGTTGTTCTATACTTATGTAGTGGCACAAGCGGAAACATGCTGTGTGTCTGTGTCTTTTAGGGGACCATGAGTTACCAAACTATATTTTTATCCTTACAGTTTCTGAATAACCCTTTAGTCTTGTTAGATTAATACTAATAAAAACATCATTGTGTTTTACCTGATAGAGTATATTGCACCACATCTTCCTACGTAGTAATGTCAAAGTTGACTCACCAGTCTCCTCTTCCTGTTCCTCTTTAATCTGTGGAGGTTGTGGTTCCTCCAGGACCAGACCTCCTCTCCTCTCCTCATATTCAGATGAAATCTCTTTACACACAGACAGGAGGAGGGGAGAGACGGTAGCATCAGCAGAGCAACTCAAAGTGCTTCTGTCAACTCAAAGATTATTCTCCTATTCGTTTTGTCAGGATCGTTTAAAAAATGAGTGTCTCGAGTCTCTTCACAATGCCTCGCAGAGCAAGGTGTTGAGTAGAGCCCGACATCGGTCTCAGCGATGTATCCGTCATTGTTGGCGCCGATGCCCGAAATCGGACATTATTTCACCGATGTGGCCAAAACATTTTTTTAATCATTATTAATGTAATCTACCCCCAACCACCCCTTTCCCCCCTCACTGTATATTTCCCTTTGTACCTCCTTTATGATGAATTCCTGTTGTGTTCTTTGGAAAAATAGAAGTGTATATTTGTACATCTCTAAATGTTTTGATGAATTGAACAAGATGGACCCTCTGGTAAACAAGTGTAATGCTTTTATTGGGTCATCCACTCACAGTTAACAGTTTTTGTATTGAGTTGTGCTTGAAATGTACTGTAATTCTGCAAACTGTTTTTGAGTGGTGCAAACCACTCCAACAACTGGCTTTGTTAGTTTACGTGTCCACGTGTTTGTTCGTACCTGATCAGCTGTGGTCACTGACGTAATGTCTCATTCCGGCCAATCACAATGCACCATGCTCATCTTTTGGTACGAACAGACACGTAAACTAACAAAGCTGAAATCACACCCGGGTGAACTGGGTGACCATAGCAACCATGCTCATTTTTTGGTACGAACAGACACGTAAACTAACAAAGCCAGTTGTAGGAGTGGTTTACACCACTCAACTAACAAAGCCAGTTGTAGGAGTGGTTTACACCACTCAAAAATGAGCATGGTTGTTATGGTCACTAAGTTCACACGGGTGTGATTTCATTACGTCAGGCATTACGTCAGACCACAGCTGATCAGTCTATATAAGACCTTGCACCACTCAGTTCACACGGGTGTGATTTTTTAAAAGCCACTGCGTGTGCCGTGCCTGTGACTCTGACCATTTATGTGACTCTCACCATTTATGCCAAATATCTTAATAGCTAAACATGATTATGGGTTTAAACTTGTCGTGCTATACTTATGTAGCAGCACAAGCGGAAACAACATGCTGTGTGTCTGTCTGTCTTTTAAGGGACCATGAGTTACCAAACTATATTTATGTTTCATTCCTTACTGACTGCCAGTAGGCAGTAAACAATAGTGAATATACCTCTCGCGCTCCGCGTAGGTCGAGTCTTAATATAAACAAAGTCATGTGACGTGTAGGCTGACCGTGCGTCCCGGTAGGCTATATAAGCACGTGACAGCCCACACCCGGCCTCTATTTTCTTCTCGCTACCTGACGTGAGTATCGTAGGAAAGTGTAGCTCCTAGAATCTTTACATCAGTTCTGTATTGCAGGTCCAAAGAGTTGTTAAGACACTATATGTGTCGTGGTGTTGACATCCTGCCTGTGGCTATTGCCGAGAGCGCAAATTGTTGTCCTCTCAAGGCTGTGGTTGTCAAATTATCACCATTTCTCTTTGTTTGTCTTGAGGATCCCTAGCTACAAACACTCTCATGTATTGTTGTTAAAGGGCTTCCTCCACACACTGGGTGTTGGCCGCGTGCTGCCGGTTTCCCACAGCACTCGCCTAATTTACCTAGTTATAATTGTTTGTTTGATAATTAAACTAATATTATTTAATTCTTAATTTGATTAATAATATATAAATAGATTCAGATTACTGGAGGTTCCCACATGGTCTGTGCCTGCACAGTCCTCGCTGGGATTGCCTAGTTAAATATCTGATTGACATTTTTGTTTGATGATTAATCTAATCAATTAATTCATCTAAATAACTTAATTTGTTTAAAACAATTCAGATTACTATAGGTTCCCACATGGTCTGTGCCTGCACAGTCCTCGCTGGGATTGCCTAGTTAAATATCTGATTTACATTTTTGTTTGATGATTAATCTAATTAATTAGTTAATCTAAATAACTTAATTTGTTTAAAACAAATTCAGATTACTGGAGGTTCCCACATGGTCTGTGCCTGCACAGTCCTCGCTGGGATTGCCTAGTTAAATATCTGATTGACATTTTTGTTTGATGATTAATCTAATTAATTAGTTAATCTAAATAACTTAATTTGTTTAAAACAAATTCAGATTACTGGAGGTTCCCACATGGTCTGTGCCTGCACAGTCCTCGCTGGGATTGCCTAGTTAAATATCTGATTGACATTTTTGTTTGATGATTAATCTAATTAATTAGTTAATCTAAATAACTTAATTTGTTTAAAACAAATTCAGATTACTGGAGGTTCCCACGCATTCTGTGGCTGCACAGCTCTCGCGGGGATTGCCCAGTTAAGTGTCAAATTGACATTAAGCTAACAGCAGGCCATCTTAGCCTGACCGGTTAGCTACTCTGTTTGCTGGAGGTTACTGACGCGTTCTGTGATCGTACAGTTCTCGCTGGTATTGCCTGGCTATACAACTGGCTTGAGACTACTGAGCTATGGCGCGTACGTCCTGTAGCGCTCAGCTCCAAGTCGACGATGGACATGACTTGTGTCCGACATGCTTGGGTGTCGGTCATCTCAGGGAAGCCCTGATTGACCCATGTATGAACTGTGGCACTCTACCACTCTCTGTGAGAGAGGCTAGGCTGCGTGAGGTGGAGAACCTCCTGTTCAAAGGAAACCTCCCACCTTCTGGGGTCCCCGCTGGGGTCCCTTCTGGTGGGAGGGTGAAGCTCAAAACGCGGGTCTCGCGCCGAGCGCGGTCACCTGGCCCGGAAGAGTTCAACGGCGGCTGTCACGACTGCTCCATATCGCCATGAAATGGACGATTTGAGGGCTGAAATAGAGCGCCTTAAGGCAATAGTACGGCCACCTCCTCCCCCGCCACAGGCGGTCCAGCAGCCACCGCCTCCTCCGCCACAGGCGGTCCAGGAGCCGGAGGGCGATGATGATCTAGAATTAGATTACGGTTATGATGATGATGACGCCATGTCAACTAGAGCTTCAGACTCTATGTTCCATGACGAGGATGATATCCCCAGGGGGGCCCCTCCCCCGAACGGGGGTTTCAGGGTGATCCCCAGGTGGATAGTGTGCAGGCTGAGGATGGCTCAGAGACTTCCCGCAGAAGCTCGGGAAGCACTGAGCTGGGGATCGGGCCCTGCACATTGCGTTCAACGCTGCGTGCTGCCCTGGCTAAGATTGAGCTGGACGACCTGTCAGCTGCTCGTGGGGCGAGTAACCCGTTCTTCAAACGGGCTGCCGCCGCTAAAACCACCCTTTGCTGTCCCACCCTCGCCTCACTACCTAAGTCAGCTGAAGGAGTGCTGGGCTGAGCCGGGTGCATCTGCCCACCGAGGCAAGGATGCAAGGACCCTGGCCTCCATGGATAAGGCAGAAGTGCATGGACTGGTTCGCATGCCTCCTGTAGACCAGTGCATTGCGGCACTGGTTCTCTCTCCAGATGAGGCACTGAAGGCAAGAACCCGCTGTCCCAGTGCGCAGTGTGCAGTCACTGGCGACCTGCTGACAAAGGCATATGCTTCTGCTGCCACAATGGCCCGTTTGGGGAGACTCTCTCTCTGTGCTCCTCCTCGCCCAGTGATGTGGCTCTTGAGTCCTTCGCCTTAATGTCAAGCGAACTTGGCCATGTGATGTCCACCTTGGTTGTGACACGACGTCAGGTGTGGCTTGCTCAGGCGCCTATGTCTGACAGTTGCAGACGGAAGCTTCCGGTGGTGCCGGGCCAGTTGTTTGGCCCGGAGGCAAACGAGGCACTGCAGCGTAGGCAGCAGTCAAGGCAGGCCTCAGAGGACTGGGGTCAACGGGCCAGAGGCCCGAGGGCACCGCCCGGTCGACCCTCTAAGCCATGTGGCGCACGGGATCCGCGACGCCTGGGCTACTTGAATCCTCAGCCGCAGACCTGGCAACGTGACCAGGGGGCAGTAGGCAGAGGGCAATATCAGCCCAGAGGTGGGCAGCGCCCCCCCCCCCCCCCCCCCCCCAAGCCCCCATATAACCCCCCAGGCACAGCCTGAGGGTCTGGGGCAGATTTTCACAGCAGCACCTGAATTACTGGGCAGACCATGCCAGGGATGCATGGGTCGTTACAACAATGTCCCAAGGTTACAGGCTGCTGTTCCGCCGCCGACCCCCACCACCTTCACGGGTCAGGGTGACTTCAGTCACAGACCCCGTGAAGGCCCAGTGTTTGTCTCAAGAGGTGGCCAAGCTCTTGGACAAACGAGCAATAACAACGGTTCACCCACGTTCACAGAACGAAGGGTTCTACTCCACCTACTTTCCGATCCCAAGGAAAGAAGGGTCTCTCAGGCCTATACTAGACCTAAGAGGGTTAAAGGTACCTCAAGGTCCTTCCGTTTCGGATGTTTCACACAGTCGACGTCTTACAGGCTATCACACAGGGGGAGTGGTTCACCAAAATAGACCTCAAAGATGCCTGCTTTCATGTGCCTATACATCCAGAGCACAGAAAGTACCTCCGCTTTGCCTTTCAGGGCAAAGTCTACCAGTTTGCCGTCCGGCCTGTCTCTGGCTCCCCGCATCTTCACAAGGTGTATGAGGGCAGCCTTAACGTCGCTATGCCTGTCGGGAGTGAAGATACTTCCCTACCTAGACGATTGGCTCATTTGCGCCCCCCCCCCCCCCCCCCCCCCCCCCCCCGTTCAGGGAGGCGGAACAGGTGATGTCCAGAGTCCTCGCTCACATCGAGGCACTGGGCATGACCGTAAACCTCGAAAAGAGCTCGTTGATCACAGAGTTCTCTTGGTGGCCCCCAGGTGGCCCTCGAGAATATGGTATTCAACGCTCCTCAGTCTGTTGGACGAGGATCGATGGCAGCTTCCAGTGAGGATAGACCTCCTGTCCCAGCTGGACGGGAAGGTGTGGCATCCATCGCCGAGCCTCCTTCAGCTTTGGGTATGGCCACTGAAAGGGATCAGTCACTCTTGAGTGGACTAGGCCCCTCAATATGTGAGACCTTGCGGAATGCAAGGGCCCCTTCCACAAGGTTGGTGTACTCGAATTGCTGGGCTGCTTTCTCATCATGGTGCAGCGACAGGGGTCTGGACCCAGTCTCTTGCCCTATACAACACGTACTACTTTATTTACAGTGTCTACTTGATGCCGGCCGTGCGGCCTCCACCTTGAAGGTGCACACGGCCGCTATATCCTGCAATCATAGCCATATTGATGGCAGGTCGGTTGGTGCGCATTACTGGGTGACAGTCCGTGCGTTGCAACTGTACATTCAGGAAACACGGGATATTAGACGCTCAGAGCAACTGTTTGTGTGCTACGGCGGAAAGAATAGAGGAGTCTAAACAGCGGCTATCCCACTGGGCAGTGGATGCGATTAAGAAGGCTTATGAAGCATCTGGTAAACCTGCCCCCTCCGAGGTCATCTGCCATTCTACCAGGGGCGTTGCCACGTCCTGGGCGGCGATGAGAGGGGTGTCACTGGCGGACGTCTGTGCGGCGGCGTCTTGGACAGCCCCTTGCACGTTCTCGAGGTTCTATCGCCTTGATGTGGCCTCTGGATCCTCACTGACGTCAGCGATCCTGCCACTGGCTGCTACGGCAGTTTAGTAGGTTGGTTCGATTCCTCGTGACACTTCTGGTATGAGTCATCCACTATTGTTTACTGCCTACTGGCAGTAAGTAAGGAATGAAACATAACGCAAGTTACGAATGTAACTATGGTTATGTGAATTCCTGGATGACTGCCAGTAATAACGGTCACTCGGAATCTTTCAGGGCGAGAAGATTCTTAAGAGGCCGGGTGTGGGCTGTCACGTGCTTATATAGCCTACCGGGACGCACAGTCAGCCTACACGTCACATGACTTTGTTTATATTAAGACTCGACCTACGCGGAGCGCGAGAGGTATATTCACTATTGTTTACTGCCTACTGGCAGTCATCCAGGAATTCACATAACCATAGTTACATTCGTAACTTGCGTTTTTATCGTTACAGTTGCTGGATAACCCTTTAGTCTTGTTAGAATAATACTAATAAAACATCATTGTGTTTTACCTGAGAGAGTATTGCACCACATCTTCCTACGTAGTAATGTCAAAGTTGACTCACCAGTCTCCTCTTCCTGTTCCTCTTTAATCTGTGGATGTTGTTGTTCCTCCTGGACCAGACTGGATCTCCTCTCCACATATTCAGATGAAACCTCTTTACACACAGACAGAAGGAGGAGAGAGAAGGTAGCATCAGCAGAGGAACTCAAAGTGCTTTTGTAAACTCAAAGATGACATTTATTCACCTATTTGTTTTGTCAGGATAACCATCGTTTAAAAAATAAGTGTCTTGAGTCTCTTCACAACACCTGGCAGAGCAAGGCGTTGTGAGTAGAGCCTGACATCGGTCTCACCGATGTATCCGTAATTTTTGGCACCGATGCCCGACATCGGACATTATTTCACTGATGTGGCCGAAGTTTTTCATTAATGTAACCTACACTTGTCTTTTAGAATGTAATACGCCCTTATGAAACACGCTATTTTGGTTTGATATAAATGTCTTGCAGCTGCAGAGAATGGATTTAAAAGGCACTGTGCGCGCTGTGCCTGTGACTCTGGAGCCTAGGGTGCAGCAGAAAACCCTGCCCTGCGAGTGACTGTCATAAATGGAAGTCCAGCTGTCATTCCGGACCCCTCGCCCTGAGAAAATGTCGTCCGTTTGCAGCCCGGGAAAATATATGAGAGATGTTTGAAAAGATCACATATTTGAATAAACAACCGTTTTCTGCCTGAACTTTTACATGGATGTGAAAGTAGAGGACAATATCTCACTCCACGTCTTTGGAATTATGTATTGGGTGAGTACAAACAGAGCGTGGTGCACATTTATGCCGCCGATGTCTCCTTGCTCACTGGGAGCGGAGGCATCCGATCTATGGCTGTGTTTACAGGAATATATGTAATTTATGTATGATCACAGACATTCTAGGGCTAGTATAACTACTGGTAAATGTAGTTCAGTTCAGCTAGCTTAATGCTACTTGTAGCTAAGCTGGTGTTGTTCAGAGTCTACTAACCTGCAGTGTGTAGATCGATGTCCATATCAAAATCAATGTCCAGCCGTTTGTTTTGTGTCTCCAGCAGAGTTTCTAGTGTCTCCATCTCTCTCTGGAAGAGGTTGACCATGAACTCTCCCACCGCGCTGAGGCGCTCCAACACAAACACTCTGACGCTAAGCTCCACACTACAAACATCAGCAGCGCCACGCTGCTGTTTGTCCACAACAAACAATATCTCCTCTCCCACCGACGCTAGCTGTTCATTTATCTTCAGCCGTACAGACTCCATTTGACGCTTTTGACCTCCTTTGGGAGACATTTCCACCACGCTTTCTGTTCCTACTGTAATATAGAATGTGTAATAAACGCACAAACATCAACAATTCCCGAGAGGCACGACAACATGTTTGTTCAACAACATTACCGTGGAAAACTGGCGTAGCCACGTGATGCAAACAAGTACATCTGACCGGGTCAAAGTTTTCACGCATGCGCAATAAAGAATCCAGGCCAGATGCCTTAATGCATTTCGCCCCCTGGTGGTGGAGGTGTGTAACTGTCAAAGATAGATAGATAGATAGATAGATAGATAGATAGATAGATAGATAGATAGATAGATAGATAGATAGATAGATAGATAGATAGATAGATAGATGAATCCATGATGCATTGATAATAAAAGGAAAAAGTACTTTGTAATTTCACTAATTTGTCATTAAAAGGAATACTTGAGCATGCGTACGCTACTTTGTCCACCACCGATAACTGGACCCCAATATCAGGGAGTCTAAATTATTATCTATGTATTAGTACTAATTACCTAGTAATTATTACTGGTGGTTCATCAGCTGGTGGTTCATGAGCTATGCCTGATTTTCAATCGAGTGCTACAGTGCCACCCTTTGTCCAATGGTTGTGGGCTTTGTGTCTAAGCAGGGTGACATAGCCCTCTAACATATTGCCACATTTCGTGAAAAACAACTGCATGGTTTGGCCTGGAGCGCTGACATAAGAAAATATGTATAATTAAAAATAGTGGGTGATCTAATGCTGCATTCACATGGAATCAGGCAAGCGGTAGACGGCAAACGGCAAAACCTGCTGGACGGCACGGTAAAAATATTAAATATTTTAAGATTGATGCCGTCTGCCGCTACCGTCGCCGGATCTGCCTGCCAGGCTGCCGTGCCATCCTGTTCCGTTTACCGTCCTGCTCCCGTCCACTAAAATGACTTCCAGTTTGCCATCTACTGCTTGCCTGATTCCATGTGAATGTAGCATTAGCCAGGGTCAGAGGTCAAAAGTCAGAACACAAAAGTTGTTCGACATCAGGAGACGCATATGTCTATCGAAGTTTTATTGTTGGCTCGGTCAAACGGTTCATGAGCTATGCCTGTTCAAAGTTTGCATTTTCGATTGAGTGCTATAGCGCCACCCTTTGGCCAATGGCCGTGGGCTTTGCGTTCTCACCGTTTGGCATACCATATTGCCAAGTTTAACAAAACCCGACTGCACGGTTAAGCCAGAAATGCAATTTTGTTTTTAAGGGGCCAGGCACTTTGGGCGCGGCCCCTTAAAGACAGACAACTACAATAAGGGACCATAGGCCATTTAGCTTGGCCCCTTAATAACTGAACTGGAGACACCCCCAAAAAATCATGTTTGAACTAGGGACCCCCCCAGAAATAATATATATATATTTAAAATGCCCCCCCCCCCCCCCCACCCCGCCAAGCAGTAGGATTTGAGTCATTACATTTTGTTTGACACTGTTCCATATTGTGAAAATTAATTTCTAATCCTTTCTTAGATAGGTGACAATTTGGCCAATTTTGAATATTGTATATTTTCTGAAAATTTTAATTTTATTTAATTAATAAAGGTCTCATAATATAATTTTCTTGTTTTTAGCATTTATTTTCGAGGTTACAAAAATACCAGATACTTGTGTTAGCAGAGCTGCCATTACAGCGATAAGGAAGAGTCTAGATTGCCTGGAGCTAGTCGGACTAAACAAACATAACGGAGGAAAAGAATGAGGACTCAGCACTTACATTCAGCTCGTGACCATAGTCACTTGGTGCATAAAATATACATCAGAGGTAATTACCTCATTTTGATAATGTCATGTAATTGCATGACATTATCAAAACGATTATTATCTTCTATATGATATCTTCTCCGCATGAAAATGTGTGAAATTAAATAGTATTTTTGTTCTTTCTTTCTTTCTTTCTTTCTTTCTTTCTTTCTTTCTTTCTTTCTTTTCAGGCTGGCATTGTGAGAGAAAGTCAACCGGACAAGTTGGTCATGGCATCGGAGCCAGAAGAAGCCCTCATCTGGTAGCTGCCCTCAGATGGTTTTGTTGATGACAACACGACAAGTAGTACCCTACTACTGGAACAACCTGGAACACAATACATTGTTGTCTGTTTTGGAGGTATGTTGTGCTATATTTTATTCATGCAGACTTATTCAATGACTCTTATATACTGTGTGTGTGTGTGTGTGTGTGTGTGTGTGTGTGTGTGTGTGTGTGTGTGTGTGTGTGTGTGTGTGTGTGTGTGTGTGTGTGTGTGTGTGTGTGTGCATGCGAGCTGTACACATTCACTGTATTTACAGTATACTGCTAAATCCTTATCTTTAAATGTATGCAACGTCACTACATTTTTACTCTGTTCCATATTTTAATGCCTAACATTGTTGTCTTGCAGATGGTACCATTGACATCACGGTATATGAAGTATGTGTTGGAGTCCTGAAAATGCTGCACAAGGCCTCTGCTAATGGTATGGGAGAGGAGCAGGTTGCAAAAAACTTTAAAAGTTGCCTAAAGGAAATATTCTCTTGTGATCTCTGGAATGAGTATGAACGTTGGTATGTAAAGTATGAAAGTAGAGCTCTAAAGAAACTCAACATGATCGATGACTTCTTAGTCTTTAAGGATGTGGATGATGATATAGAGATCCGCTGTCCTTACAACTTAGCTTACCTAGCTCATAAGAAGCAACCAATAGAGAAGTACTTCAAGAATGTGCAAGGTGTCAGCTGGGACGATGGGGTGATCACAATCTCAAGAGCAAAGAAGAGATCTTTCTTCAATGAAAGTCTGAGTGGCATCACTAAAGGTCTCAAAGAAATCTTTAAAAAGGATCTCAGCATTGACTACCTCTTGTTAGTGGGGAATTTTGCCTCAAGTGAGATTCTACGCAAACACATTACAGAGCAGTTTGGTGCTCAGTGCAAAGTTATTTGCCCATGGTTGCCCCAGCAGGCTGTTTTGAAGGGAGCTGCCATGCTTGGAAGAACCCCTGACTCCCTGAGGTAATAGCATCACGGCAAAGTGTTGCCACCAAAATGTGGAAGGCCCTACCAACAGTCATTTGCCACCAATATGTGGAACGCCCTACCAACAGTCTTTTGCCACCAAAATGTGGAACGCCATACCGATACCAACAGTCACAAGTAAGACGCGCGAACGCGGGTACCTTTTTAAGGTTTTTTTGTAGTTCTTTTTTTTTTTTTTTTTAAGTTAAGTTTTTTTTTTAAAGTTTTTTCTATTTAAGTTTTCTTTTTAAGTTTTTTTTTAAGTTAAGTTGTTTGTGTGCGTGTATGTGCGTGTGTGCGTGCACGTGTGTTTGCAATAACAACAATTAGAATAAATGACGTACTTTTTTAAGGTTTTTTAAGTTTTTTTTTTAAGTTAAGATTTATTTTAAGTTAAGTTGTTTGTGTGTGTGTGTGTGTGTGTGTGTGTGTGTGTGTGTGTGTGTGTGTGTGTGTGTGTGTGTGTGTGTGTGTGTGTGTGTGTGTGTGTGTGTGTGTGTGCGCGTGTGTGCGTGCACGTGTGTTTTTGTGATACAGCTGCGCCCTCTGGTGGCCGGCAGGTGGTGTTACAGCGTGACACACACAAAGACACACAGACAGACAGACAGACATGATCTGCTGGGTCTCATAGTAAATGCTCACTGCATTCGCAATCACTGCGTTCGCAATTAAGACATGCAAATCCCTTGACTCCTTCAAAACCGCTCTCAAAGCAAGACTGCAATTTGAAACTGGCCCCGGTAAAATCTGAAACCCCAACCCACCCCCTTTTCCCCTCACTGTAGGCCTTTTTTCCCTTTTTCCCTCCATTATGATGATTTCCTGTTTTTTGCTATATAGAAGTGTATATTTTACGTCTCTAAATGTTATGATGAATTGAAAATGGTGGGCAATATTACAAGTGTAATGCTTTATGGTGTCGTCCACAGTTAACAGTTTTTGTTTTGAGTTGTGCTTGAAATGTACTGTAATTCTGCAAACTTTTAATAAATACTTCAATCAAGTCTTTGAGTTGTAATGCTATTCATTGCTCATTTAGTGAGAAGTGGAGAGGTTAGTGAATTCCCATCAGCATATGTGATAAAGGCTCTCATCGAGTCGACCTGCAGGGTCTAAACCCCCCTCGGTTAATAATGAATTGCATTTTTAATAAATTGCATTTTTATAGCGCTTGTCCAAGTGTTCAAAGCGCTTAACAATGGTTCATTAATGTATACATTGGGAGGTGAAGCGGCGAACAGTCGGCGCCAGCGTCCTCACTTCCCACAGTCACACACCAATGGTGGCAAGCTCACACCGACCGACTCATTGGAGGCCATGTAGGGTTCAGTGTCTTGTGTTCAGTGTCAGTGTCTTCAGTGTCTTGAAGGACACTTCCACATGTGGACAGGAGGAGCAGGGATTCGAACCACCGATCGAGGGATCATTGGACGACCTGCTCTACCTCCATAGCCACAGTCGCCCTTTCGCCCGCCATTTCGACGGTTAGACTTTTTCGGAGTGGCGGGTGTTCGAAATGGGGTTTTTTCGAAGGGGGGGGGGGTGCTTCAGAATGGCGATCTGGTTAAAAGTGACAATTTAATTATTTTTGTGCCATCTACGTTTATAAACGTCCCCCCCCCTGGGACCTATTTGTTCCATCTACGCGTACAGTAGCCTATAGCTTATGCGTAGACAACCGTTTACTACATATATGAACGTGCGTACGTCCGTCCGTCTGTTTACCTTTTAGCATTGCTCCGGCTAGTATGGAGCTCCTCCTTCCCCACCAGCGATGCGATTTTTAAATCCAGCTCCGTTGAGCCTCCATTATAACAGGATTTTCAAAGCGCCGTATCTCCAAAGGTTCGAGAGCTGTCCATGGTGTGCCGCCACGCACCCGACTCGTAAATAATCTGTGAGTTTGTATCGCATCGCTGAGAAAATGTAGCTGGTCGTACTGCTAGCTAAAGGCTGTGAGCTAATGCGAGTGGTGTTGAGTGGTGTTGATCCTCCCGGAGGCCCCCATTCCTGTTTATCCCGGAAGGGAAACAAGCTCCGTAGAGTGGGAGCAGACGGGCGGCATATCGGCAGTGTGAGCATGCTAACACTAGATGTTGCTAAAGGAGTTAAGGACTTTTTTTTCTGAATTTAGTAATATATTTGTAACACTGTTATTATTTTGGGTTAATAAGAGTAATTTGAAATGTTTTCTTATTTGAATTATACAAGCAAAGACAATGTGAAGAGTTGTTTTCAGATGTTGATGTATTTGTTACATTTATAATGTGAAAGGAAATGTACCTACCTTTTATATTACCTAAAGAAGTGTTTACAAAGCTGAAGTGTTTATTTTTTACCTGTGGGTTTATTGTTTTATATTTTCTAGGTTTTATTTTGTAGTATTTCTGTGATGTATTTCATTTACATTATTAATCATTTTGACATTATTCAACCCTGTAGAGACGCTGGGGCGAGGTCTGGAGGTCTCGTCATCGGAGCATCCCATTTTCATGCTGTAACTGTTTGTTCTCCTAAACTGTGAGTAAATCTCCCACCAAGGACACCATCTTCTGGATGCACTAAACAGTCCTGCAACGTGGGTGGGGTTTTGTTTTGTTTGTTTTTCATTAGATGCATGGGTTTATTTGATATTTAAAGGTTGAATTTGGAGGTCTTTTATATTTAAATGTTAACACAAAATATACTAAAGCATTTAAAACCTATCCTGGTGTCTGTCTAAATCAATTCCAAGGTTTTCACTTTAAGTGGTATATTTATGGTTTTAGTTAAGTGCTGATATTGGGGATTAAATACTTCACAACTCAAACTAATAGCTTAAGACAAACGTAAAGCCTTCCTCTATTACAGGGATCAGATGGGCTACATATTACTAAAATTACTTTTTTTTCATTGTGTCAAAAGTAATCAACAGACGTATGTATGTTGTCCATCCTTTAGTGAACCTTTTAGATTAAAGCATAAAGTTGGACTCTACAGTACTCATATTATTATACCCATCTACTGTGCAGCCTGTTTAATACACTATACCATTATGGCTTATTTAGGGTTTTAAATTGATTTCCAATAAAACATTAACATATGCATAAAGTCAGCATAAGTTTCCACTCCCATGTTAATAGGACTACTTCTACTACTACTATTAAACATTGTGGATAGATACAAACTAATCGCACAAATAATTACTGTAGATAAATAATGTGATTGTTCATGATTCAAATATTGAATGACAGCACTATTTCTTCTTACCACAATATCAACACACATAGCCTACGTTGTGTTCTCCAAAAAAGGTTGTACATTATATTGTACTTCACGTGTTAAAGAATAAAAGAGCAGGTTTCAGAATCATTACCAATTTGTCAAGCAGCCTGCTGGGAATATTAGAGAGCACTGGGCTGAGGGTTCCAGTTTAGAGCAACACTTTCTCGATGGACAGCAAGAATCTCCACCGGAGCCCCAGGGCTCTAGCCTGGTTCCCAGCCCGTTCACTGTAATCTGTGATTTGAAGTGAAGTGACAAAACAAATCATGGAACGCAGCAAATTACTCTGGAAACCATGCAGGCACACAGGGCTTTTATAAGATTAATTCATCAGAATGATCTATTTCCAGTTTTTAGTGATTAATTATGCTAATTACTTACTACGAAACGCGGTGACTTGTATCACTCGGCATACGGCAGAAATGGATTCAGCACATACAAATCATATAGAAACAACACATTATGTACAATTTATTTATCAGAATTTTAGCCATTTCCAGTATTTATAGTGATTGTCTCCACCAGGCCGTGTGTGTGTGTGTGTGTGTCCGTCCATCTGTACGTGTGTGTCCGTCCGTCTGTGTACAGCTTATCTCTGGCACCGTTAACCCGGTCAATGCCAAATTTTGCACACACACTCCCTGGATGCCAACGATGAACCTCTGCCCCAAATGTTCCAGAACGGCCTGTTATAGCGCCACCAGGAGGCAGACTTTTTAAAAACACATTCTTTGATATTACCCCTCCAGATTCTGTCCAAACATCCCGCAAATCGTTACACACTATCGCTATAGTCATGTGTTCAAGCCGGATCTGTCCGATATTTTATATTCCATCCTAATTGGCCAACGTTGGCTTTCAAAGTTTGCAGGATTGGCCCATTTTGAACAAAAAGCCTCAAATCATGAACGCAGCGTGCAATTCACGTGAAATCTTTCTCAGACTTTCCTACTAGGCTGAGGAATATATCCCACCCTTTTCACATTGGCCTGTTATAGCGCCACCAACAGGTGGATTTTTGCAAAACACATTTTTGTAACAAAATGCCTGAAATCATCCAATTGCCATCCAAGGCGTGAGAAGAAATGGCACCCTTTTCACATTGGCCTATTATAGCGCCACCAGTAGGCCACAACCTGACCTGCCCTGGTGGAGACTTGTGCCCCGAGGGGCACTTTATCTAGTTCATTATGCTAATTACTCAATTTCTGACTAAACGGTGTGACGTATCACTTGGCATACGGCAGAAATGGATTCAGAACATCAAAATCATATAGAAACAACACATTAAGTAACTTTCCTCAAAAATGCAATCAGGGTCATTTTCTGAAGGTTTTTTTTTCTTCCATTTGGGAACCAGTGTATATTCTATGAGGAGCTGTCTGCAGTAATGACCTTTCTGTCTTGATGAAAAATAACCAAATTAATACCAAGATGTATTTAAAATGGTGCACAAGTTAACTATTTAGAGGAGGGCCGCCTAAACAACATCTTTATGCACGGTGGATCACCGTATTGGTTGCAGGACCCCAGTAGTTTAATTCATAGATGAGTCATAATCATCAATTCTCAAGCATTTTTATAATTGAAAGTTCTCTGACATCTCTTAAAATGTATATTTTCATTGTATTAATAATGTTTTTATGGTGCCTCTATGAAATGATATGGAGAGAAAAATCAATTGTTGTGACTCGGGAGGCAGACAATTACACATTGTACACACATGGCGCGCGTGCTGATGATGAAAGATCCCATTCACAATTTAGCATTCAAATACTTATTCCTTTGTTAATCCAATATTCCAATGCAATAAAATAAAGTTTTTTTTATAGCGGTTTTCCCTACTTTAGAAGTGAGTTGGGGATGCGTCCTACAGGCTGAGGAGTTCATGTGCAGTTCAACACTGCATGCGTGATGACATATATTTGTATTGGGTTATTGGCATGAGAAAACGTACGTTTACATTGGCAAAGCAAGTGTCAAAGTATCAGTCTTGTTACTTCAGTACCATGGACAGACAGCACATGGGAATCATCTCTCTTTCTCTCACACACACACGCTCACACACGTACACTCACAATTTAGCATTCTAATACTTATTAGTCGTTAATCCAATGCAATAAAAATATGTTTTTATAGTGGTTTCCCTAGAAGTGAATTGCTTATGCGTCCTGGCTTGTAGATCAGCTTTTTTGTGATCCGTGATGCATGCATCCGATTTTTACATTTCTATTCTATTGAGTGGTTAATCATCAAAACATAATCGATACACAGAAGTGGGCCTAACAGACACTTCAGAAACAGAAATGATGAGCTTTTATTTTACCATTGGCCCCGCATTTGGGGGATTTCACCCTGTCAAACCACTCTGTCGATCATCAATGAGAGTGCATGGGAAACGGTACTACTGTCTGTCATGTATTATGTCTAGGGATGGAGCCCGAAAATCAGGCAGAGCGCAGAACTTGTGCTCTGCTGTGAAGCTATGTTTGGCAGCAAGGTTACAGTTAGTTAATACGTGTCTGTGCACGCTGCCGCCGCTGCGCGAATCCTAATTATATTATGATTTGCTGCGCAAATCATAATTCATACACAGAACAGAAAGCAGGACATAGCCTACACACAAGCCAGAGGTATTAAGCATTGATTTTATTACAGGAGTTATAGGCCGCTACACTGTTCATCGGAATGGCGGGGTTTAAACCCCTTTTCGATAGGCCCGCCATTCCGAATAGACTTTTTCGGAGTGAGTGTTCGAAATAGGGGGGGTTTCAAAGTGGGGGTGTTTCTAAGTGGGGGTGTTTCTAAGTGGGGGTGTTTCTAAGTGGCGGGCTTCGGAATGCCAATCTGTTCCCCAGTTGGTTAGCGGTGAAATGAGCCTCCTCATTCGGACAGAGTGAGCAGAGAGGCGGGCAGTGGAAGTTATTAGCACCTTGCTGCTTGGAGTGCAGTTTGGTTTTGCGGGGGAAAAAAACGTTTGAAACGCGAAACGATACCGAACGGACAATCAGTTAACACACTTTGATTTGATTTGAAAGCATGTTATTGACTCTAAAGCCTTATGTATTGTTGATCGCCATTAATTGGACAATGCGTATCGGGTTGGTCTTGTGTAGGTTAGGTTGTGTGAAAATACACGACATTCGCAACTTCGCATTGCACTTTACAACTTTGATCTAGGGCAGTGAGCATCTCTGTGTGCATTTTCACATGTCTTCCGTGACTCGAATGATGTAGGTAGGCTATAGCTCGCCTGAGTCGCCTCTAAGCACAACGTACACAAGTTTACCCCATGTCGCACAATGCAAACTGAAGAAATAAGTATGAAGACCCCCCCCCCCCCACACACACACACACACACACTCACACGTACGTCCATCCCCTCATGTGAAAGCCTGGTAACACGAGGTTATCCCCATGCTGCAGATCTACAGGGCAGTACAAGCTCACAATGTCGCACCATGCAAAGAAATAAGCATGAAGACCCCTGTCCCCTACCCCCCCCCGTCCCCCCCCCGTCCATCCCCCCATGCAGATCTACAAGCTCAGTCACTCACAATGCGTCACAATGTGAGCTTGTAGATTTTCAATTTGACAAAATGTATAGAGCTGAAATGGTTGATGTACTGTATGTTTTGTAATAATCAAAATCTACAAACTAATTGATAAATAAAGTTTTCAAATAAATGTAGTGGAGTAAAAGTACAATATTTGGATCCAATATGTAGTGAAGTAATAGTGTTGGAAATTGGAAATATTCAAGTAGGCTAAAGTAGCCTACACATAGGCTACTTGTATTACAAAATTATAATTAAGTACAGTACACAAGTAAATGTACTTAGTTGCTTTCCACCACTGTCTCTTTTATCTTCAAAATAAATACAGAAGTAAAATCTAACTGAACCAATTGGCTGGCATGGAATTGGAAACAAGCCTAGGTTGATGCTAGACATCAGCATTATAATTACTAAAAGATGTGGGAGAGGAGTAGCTGGGATGAGGGTGTGGCGGAGAAAATCATTTGCATGAGTTGGATTACACGGGGGCGCAGCTGAGGCCATTGTGGTACTGCAGCTAAAACAGCTTCAGAAGCACATAAAGCAATGTCATGGACTGGTTATATCAGAGTGGTGAGTGAGGCTCAAACCATTACAAATATGCTTGAGGGAATATTATATAATATTATATTTTGATATTAAGTATTAAAAACACATTTAAAATGCATGTTATTTGCGCTTTAAGCATTCAATCAATAAAATAATACAAATACAATAAGCGACAGTAAAACATAGGTCGACAAAGCACCTTGGACACCATTGGCAACTCGATTTCAAATTGTCAGTTTCGTCAAAAATGTTTAAAAAAAATCTAATATTTGAAAAATAGTCTCAAGTAATGTAAAATACAGACGATGTGAACATGCCTTGTGGTGACAGTACATCATTATCAGACTTAATTTGATCCTTCAACTTCTTGTTTATGCCCTAAAATGACTGGATATAGCTAAGCACCCGCCAAGCCTACAGGTTACTATAAAATGACTGGATATATAGGCTATAGCTGTTCCATAGCTGCTCCCCACTGTATTACACTGTACCATGGCTCCCTCTAGTGACCGTTTATATTTAGTGCACCGCTCCAGCAGCGCTAGTGCGCATGTGCACAGTGCACAACATTATGTGAGTTGTGTGGCGGCTCGGTATTAGTTTCGGCAGCTGCTGCTAAAATCCACAGACAGAACAACAATAAGAAGTTTGTTAAAACAACATTATGGCGTCTGACTGTTGACACTTTAATATGCACAGAACACTAAAAGGTGGTTTGAAAACAGTGTGGTCGTTAAGCAGCAGGAGCACGTTTGTTTGTCAGCAGCTAAACTACTGAAAGAAACACAGCTACAGGTAAAAAGAAGAAGGATTCACCACGTTGTGTTTTTACTACATTTATCTTTTAACTTATTGACTCATCTTTTAACATGAGTCGAATGTCTCTCTGCTTGTTTGTTATAAATGTGATCATAATAAACCAGTGTAGCAGCAGCAGCAGCAACAATAATACAGTAGGCCTACATTGTTTGGTTGCATCTTGTTGATGCCACTATTATTATTAATAATGTAACCACAACGTTACAGCAATGTGTTGTAGTTATGATACAGTATCCTACATATTTTGATTGTCCACGAATATAACCTTTTTCCTTCTGTTTTAAGATTTTCTTTCACATTGTTTAAATGATCATTATAGACTAGCAATAACCTCACCTATCTCCCAGGCTCTGTCCCTAGTTAGAGTTCAGAGTATTAATGAATGTAGAATTATGTGCAGGATGCAATTTTTATAGAAATGTGAGGGACTTTGTTTATTTAACAATTTTTTTTTTTTACTCTCTCACACTCTCATGCCAGTGTGCCAGTGCACCCTCCTTTGTGCCAACGTTGGCACTGGTGCCTAAGGTTGCCCAGCCCTGCTGTAGGCTCTAGACTAGGGATGGATCCGATTTAGCCCCTCTCGGGACCCTCCATTTGACATTTGGATGTCACTTTACGTAGGGTCCCTATGCATTTATTCCACGCACTATGGTAGGCAGATGTACATACCCTCCGTGCAGGCCGTGCTGCGGCCTTTTGGTGGTGGAGATGTTTCAAAAGAAGCCTAAATCGGCTATAGGAGACAACGGAAACGTGAGAAATTTCATTTGGCGCAGAATCCGTTTAATCTTTGTTTGACCGTTTAGGCTGCTCTGAAATTCTCTCCTCCTTCCTTTCTTGACTTCCCATTGTACTGCCTCCCGCACCGAGAGTGGCTAGCTACGCGTCCCTACGTTCCTGCCTCTGATCTGCTCTGTCTCAGCTAGCATGTATTCACCAAAACCAACTTACAGTTAGTTAATTTAAAATGTATTTGTGTGTGCTCGTGCTCCGGACAAGTGACTTTTGTGCCCGGACAAGTGAATGGGAAATGTACTTGTCCGCAGGACAAGTCCCTCAAAAAGTTAATGTCAAGCCCTGCAAGCAATGCAAATGTAGATTGTAAACGAGTAGGATATTTACTCTGTCCACTGTAATGTTAATGTGATTGTCAAGTGAACTTGACAAGCTCCATGTCTTCATGAACCAAGCATTGAAACCGTACCAACTAAACCTTTGTCATGCTGTATTATTGTGTCAGTCTTAGAATGACCATTCATTTAATGCATAACATTTGAATTTGTTTTCCTGTCTTGTTCATACGCTGTAAATTTTGCCTCAAACCCACTTTAACACAATGAGTGCTGCCTGCTGGACGAAAGTGGAATGCACTTGGGTGCCGGTGATTTCAGTCCGCTTTTGGCATCCATCTTGGATACTAAAGTATTAGCGTTTATTACCAAGCTAAAATAAGGCCAATCCTTGCTCTAGAAAACGCCAATGTTCCAATCACGATCACTGGATAATCAGAAATGACCTCCGAACATTGGAGAATAGTTGAAAACCACGCTCTAGTAGGCCTAGTAATTCATGAATCCCATAATCTCAAGATTCTTATTAAAGTCCTGATTCACTTGATTTCAGACCAGACCAGACTGCAGGTGAAAATGAACTCTCCACACTCAGCCAGGGACATTTCTATTAAACAGGAGGAACCTGAAGCTGAAGACCACCTACACCTAAGTATGTTAGGTGTATATGTTTCATATTTTATTGTCTCTCTTTTCATCGTTTTATATTACTATGCTCTACTGTCTTGTTTTACTCTGTTCAGCACTTTGGTCAGCGTTGGCTGTTGTAAATGTGCTATACAAATAAAGTTTGATTTGATTTGAAGTAAGTTTCATGTGGTATTACTCTCTTTAATATTTTCTGTTGGGCTGCCACAATGTCTGCAAAGCTAATTTCCTGGCCACAAACATGTTGCCGACCTCCAATATTTATAAGCGACTAGCTAGCCATGAGGGAGTTGTATTCAGCCAAACTAAATTCAGGGCGGGTACCCATCCTGAACCAACTTGCTCATCCGTACTTATCAGTTTTAGCTTAGGGATACAATTTGCAATGTTATTGGCTATGCAAGATTCTGCCCTAAAATATCAATTTCATTATATTTTGTAAGGTTAACATAATATTGCCTTTACCTTCTGCCAATATTTGTTATATTCTCTGCTAGGGCTCAAGTCATTATTCAATTCCTTCATTTCAGACCAGTGTGTGGAGTCCAGACTGCAGGTGAAGATGAACTCTCCAGACTCAGCCAAGGATATTTCTATTAAACAGGAGGAACCTGAAGACATCTCTATTAAACAGGAGGAACCTGAAGACATCTCTATTAAACAGGAGGAACTTGAAGACCACCCAAACCGTAGTATGTATTTTCACTTGGCCTAAATGTTTTACTGTACCTTACCCTAATCCAAACCTTGATGCTGAGCGGGGAGACATCGTCACTTTGGAATATTTTTCAATACTACCAAGCGATTACACCTTTTTAAAGTGGATTTTCATGACAAGCAACTCAGCGGTCGGTGTAATCGCTGTTCAAAGGTAACTTTAAACATAGGCAGTCTAGCCTGAAAGACGGCCGTAAATTGTCGGCATTCATCCTGTTAAGGATCACATTTTTATTACACAACAAAAATACAAAGAATCACTCTTTAAATAAAATAACCTTTTCCACTTTTTTTTTTAACTAAAATGTTTCTGAAATTCCAGCCAAACAAAAATCACTACATAAACATTTTTTTCTTTCATTCTTTAATAATGTTGACAGGAGTCAGCAGTAGGTTGCGTGCTCTGCTCGCGCACATGTAGGCCATCCATGGCCAGCATGTGTGCAAAGCGCAAGTTGGAAGCTCGACAGATCTCTGATTTCAAATCATTCATGTCCAAATAAGGCCTTAAGGTGGCCTTACACTAGCCGATAATCGGGCATTTTTGACGCTCGGGGGGTGCCCGACCGCTCAAAGCGCGATCGGGATCGGCCCGATCAACATCAAGAATGTTTGATATTTGCTCTGCCCCGCTCCGATTATCCTGTAGTGTGTGGTGCTATCAGATTTCAGATTGAAAAAAATCAGCTAGTGTAAGGCCACCTTTAAAAGCACTTTATAGGACCAAAAAGTTATTTTTCGTATTATTGAGGGGCCTCTAGCCCCTCCTATGTCCAGCTTTGAGGGTAAGTGTAAGCACAAAGATTGTCCTAACACAAACATTGAATGCCATTGACAATGAATGGTCAGTTTTGAGTGTTTGTGTTAACACAAACATTGAATGCCATTGACAATGAATGGTCAGTTTTGAGTGTTTGTGTTAACACAAACATTGAATGCCATTGACAATTGCAGGTTTTCATAGTAGTCTGCTACCTACAGTCGCAACAGAGACAATAAATGCACCACTGAAGTCCTGTCATCACTGCTGCTAGATGACTCATTTGAACACTCATTTGTTTTACCATCATTTTGAAACCTTTTTAAGGCTGTCAAAATTATTGCGTTAACGGTGTTAATCAATTGCGTTAATTAATTGCCTTAAAAATATTTAACTTATTAAATGCATGCGCAGTCTTGACCTGCAGTGTTGTCCCTGTACGCGTTCAAAGAATGATCGTTCACAAATCCGTTTATTTTTTGTTGAACTGAACGTACTGTATTTCTGCTTGATGAACGTCATTGTGAACGCGTTCATTCTGGGCATGTGTGAACCACTCTCTGACAGTTCACTTCAAACAGTGTCCCAGATTTCCATAGAGCCTTCTAGGAGAAAACCAGCTAAAACACACCCTAAACATAGAGCCTTCTAGGAGAAAACCAGCTAAAACACACCCTAAACATAGAGCTTTCTAGGAGAAAACCAGCTAAAACAAAAACACTGAGGTAAACTTGATGTTGGTTGATTAAACACAACATGCTAGGCTGCCACTGAAAACTAGCTTCCCGTAGCTTATTACTTGTGCGCTGTGTAACGTTGCTTCGGCCAACAAAACACAGCTCTCAAGTGAAGCTTGACTGGTGCTTGACTTGTGCTTCGTTGTACGATGTGTTGCATGCTGAAAATAGTTGATCTACAAGCTCACAACGCATCGCATCCACAATATGTTGTGAGTTTGTAGATCGGCTATTTGCAGGTACGCGGAAATATGCAGAATGTGAGACGTTTAGAAACTTTAGCCTTCACAATATTATAGAGCAGCAGTTTATTCAGAGTGAGTCAACGTTTCGATCTAAACGAACGTCATCAGGTATCCTAATAATATAGGTTGTTTAGACCGAAACGTTCTCACTCTAAATAAACTGCTGCTCTATAAGTGAAGACAGTGTGCGGGACCCTTTTCTTCTCATGATTTGCATTCGGTTGCTGGCTCCTACAGACCTGTCCTTGTAGGTGTGCACAAGGCCTTTTCTCTACAAAGCTTTCACAAACCTGGGCTTCCATAACACCTCAACAGTGCCACAGGCTGATCACCAACCTTCCAACGCCCCGTTGATGAAATAATTTGTTCAAAAGTAGCCCAGACCAAGTATTAACTGCATACATTAATATTATTTTCAGATTGTCGACATTTCTCGTTTAAAAAAATCAAATATTCTAATTCGTTGAGATAGGATTTTTTGATTTTCATGAGCTGTACGCCATAATCATCAATATTAAAACAATAAAAGGCTTCAATTATTTCAGTTGTTGTGTAATGAATCTAAAATATATAAAGGTTTATTTATTTTTATTACAGTATGGCAAATAATGAACTTTTTCAGATGATTCTAATTCATTGGGATGGACCTGTATATCTTCGGGATTCATTAATTAATATCGTTACATGCCTAGTGGGCACCTAAACATTGTACGTGGGCACCTCAGAGTTAACCTATACCTCGGTATTCCACGGTATTTATAAAAAAAAAAAAAAAAAAGATTGTCTAGTGACTACCCCCACCTCCTTATAAGCCCTTCTTTGTTCCCCAACCTGTAGGCCTACATATCTTATTTTTTTATTTTTACCTTTTATGATAATTTGAATTTTGTTATTTGTCATGTGACTTGTCATGATTATGAATTGAAACCGAATGGAAACAAGACTGCAAGGACTTTTTTCAGTGATCCCTTTGGACATGTATTTGACTGTACCCTATACTGATTACATTTCTGCCAATAAAGTATTCAATCAATGAATCAATAGCTATTCCCCACTGTATTTCACTGTACTATGGCTCCCCCTAATGGCCGTTTTGTACCCTGCACGCTGGATCAGAGGTAGTGCAATCTGCGCATGCTCACAACTGCGTGCCTCTGTGTTGACAGTTCACACTTTTAGTTTAGTACATTTGGAAATATGGAATATACAATTGGATCTGGGTGTCTTTCAGCAACACTAACTCAAAGGTAGGAAGCAACTTTTCAATCTACTGCAGCTGTGTGGTGAAAATAAATGTTTTGCCTTAGTCTGCGAGTGGAGTTGCACTGCATGCGCAGCATGCGCCGCCCACCAACGCTGTATTAAAATACCGTAAGCTCGGAAATCTCATGGTATCAACACCGTGGCTGTTCCTGTCGCGCTATTACCGAAATTCGGTAAACCGCGGCATGCCTAGTGTGGACATATTGTAATAAATGTCACTTTATTAATCCCAAAGGGATTTTTTTTCATTTGTTTTTGTTTGCATTTTTCTTCCAGCCCTACTACTACTCTGTGGTTCTATGGGCTGTGGCAAAACTTTTGACAATAGCTAGCAACGTATTAAAAATAAATAGATAAATAAATACATGAAAACATAACGAAATTGTTTGAATGGTGATTAATCATGATTAATAATTTTGAAGCTGTGATTAATCTGATTATAAATGTTAATCATTTGACAGCCCTACTTCTTTTATATTGTCTTTTCAATAACACCCTTACTGAATGATAAGTAGCCTACAATCTGTTTATACCAGTGATTTCCACAGAGCACCACAGGGAGAGGTCTACAGTATCTAGAGAGATGGCCTCCAAAAGACACTCAACGTTTTCAGAGGAACAGCCAGAGACGGGCGAGGGACGTGGACCGTTTGATGCAATGATGCAACCTGTTGTAAAGTTGTACCGTATAGGTATGTGCTGTTTTAAGGGATATTTCACTTTCAACATAATTGTTTATCATCTACTCAGGCTTTTGTGAACGCACCGGGAGCAGTTTTTAACGCCCCCATCACCCAGGACAAAGTTCTTTGTCCTTTCTATTAGTAACGCCCGACGCCCAGGACGAAGTTTGATCCAAAAGACGAAGTTTATTGATCATTGCTTAGAGCAGTCATTAGTCCTACAACTACAACATATCTCAAACCCTCACTCTAAACCTAACCTCCCACGGGGCAGCACACCTAAACCTAACCTTAACCCATGTCTAACCAATGACTAGTCTAAACTAAGTATGCACCCCCAGTGGGACGTCATCGAAAATGTTCCTCCCCTGTTTAGCCGACGACAACGAAAATCTTAAAACGTTAACAAAAGTAAGAGGAGAGATCAAATTACTCCGGTTTTAACCTCACTGCACTGGCTCCCTGTGGTTTTTAGGATTGATTTTAAAATGAAATTATGAAGCTCGTAATGGTCTTGCACCTTCTTATCTCCATGATTGTCTGCTTCGATATGTCCCTAACCACCCCCCCCCCCCCCCAGGTCCTCCACTGCTGGCCTACTCGAACTCCCTAAAAAGGTGGCTACTAAGAAATGTGGTGAGGCAGCCTTCTGCTTCTATGGGCCAACGGCCTGGAATAAACTACCACTACAGCTCAGACAGACTATAGACATCTTTAAGACACAGCTTAAGACTCACCTCTTCACTCTTGCTTTTAGTTGAGTTTTAAAATATCTGTTCTTATTTTTGTACCACTGTCCTTGCCTGATTTGCCACTGTTTTATGCTCTTTGCTACTATCCTATTGTTTTAACTGCCTGCCTGTTTAAATGTTGTTGTTTGTTTAGATTGTTTTTAGTTTTTTGCCATTTTCAGCCAATATCACGATAACACTATTTTGCTTCGTTTTTATATTCTTTTTTTTTATATATAAGCTAGATAATCAATTTGCAATTTTGCTGATAGACTATTCGTCTTTTATGCAGATAGATAGATGTTGTTCTATCATGTGACATTTTGTGCAGGGCAGGCTGCTCGATGGTGAATTAGTATTGTAACATACTAATTCACCTGCGAAATGTGTTACTACTGCCACAGGTCGACGGGTGTATGTAGGCTAAAAAGGCTTTAGGAAAAACGGGTTTGCTTAAATGTATTCATGCAGGAGGCCTTATGTGCACAATGAGGACACATATGGCTGTGCTCTAGTCTAGTTTTTATATGTCTATAATGTTGTGTTTCCCAAAAAAGGACATGGTGCCCGATTGGCTGCCATGCCGTGCATGTGTGCAATGTGTGCATGTGTGCAAGTGTGCATGTGTGCATGTGTGCATGTGCATGTGTGCAAGCGCTACACTCCTGTTCAAGCAACGTGTGACACAAACTTTCTTTTGGAAACCCAGCCATTGTAAGAACTGGAGTCACCACTACATCCGCACTATAAAATATGTGACACCCTGTCAAAAATCATCTATTATTGGAACATGTTTGTTGAAACTTCCAACAACCTGTTTGAGTGTTTGTGTCAATTATTGTTTTCTGTTTTCTTTAATTGTGTAGTGTTCTTATTTTGCCATAACCTTCTGTTGAACACTTGATACTTATTTGTAACTATTCAATGCAACATTATACTCTATAAGAACGAAAATACATTGCTTGGATGCACCTGGGACGTATCCGCAGTGATGTATCCCAAGGTCATCGTGGGTTTCGGGTCTCGCGAACATCAAGTCCCGACTTATGTCCCAGTAGCTACCCTCGATCAGACCCACTAGGGAAAGACCAGGGACACAATCCGTTGAATCCACTCCGGAACTACTCTGCCGGGACTGGGAGGTAAAATTCTGGCATGTGGAGGGACTAGGCTCTGTGGGTTGACTCCTGTCCGGGCCCCTTCTACGTCTCACCAGGTCCACTCATGCTCTCACCAGGAGTACCGCCAGGACCTGTGCGTTGCACCAGACTCCCAGCACCAGACACTTCATTCAGGAGTGGTGGTTTCTTGAGCCGCAATGGTTCTGCATGCTCCACCTGGGCAACGGTGGTACTGCAGGCTCCGCTTGCGGCTCGAATGGCCCTCCTAAAGGCCTCGCCGAAGGTTTTTGGGCTTCCTCCTCATGGAGGATGCAGGCTGGGGCGCCAACCCATACTGCTCCCGAGGTGCCGTCTACATTCTGGCTGTCACCCATCTCTCCGGTGGTCACCAGACTATACCTGGTTGTCACATAGTCTATTCCTATGAGTCACTATAAATAGAATACCTCAGAACGAAAATACATTGCTTGGATGCACCTGGGACGTATCCTTGGTAATGTGTCGAAAGGTCATCAGGGTTTCGGGTCTCACAAACATCATACCCCTCACTCGGGTGACCCAGCCGGGGTGATAAGGTCCCGACTTACGTCCCAATAGCTACCCTCGATCAGACCCACTAGGGAAAGACCAGGGACACAATCCGTTGAATCCACTCCGGAACTACTCTGCCGGGACTGGGAGGTAAAATTCTGGCATGTGGAGGGACTAGGCTCTGTGGGTTGACTCCTGTCCGGGCCCCTTCTACGTCTCACCAGGTCCACTCATGCTCTCACCAGGAGTACCGCCAGGACCTGTGCGTTGCACCAGACTCCCAGCACCAGACACTTCATTCAGGAGTGGTGGTTTCTTGAGCCGCAATGGTTCTGCATGCTCCACCTGGGCAACGGTGGTACTGCAGGCTCCGCTTGCGGCTCGAATGGCCCTCCTAAAGGCCTCGCCGAAGGTTTTTGGGCTTCCTCCTCATGGAGGATGCAGGCTGGGGCGCCAACCCATACTGCTCCCGAGGTGCCGTCTACATTCTGGCTGTCACCCATCTCTCCGGTGGTCACCAGACTATACCTGGTTGTCACATAGTCTATTCCTATGAGTCACTATAAATAGAATACCTCAGAACGAAAATACATTGCTTGGATGCACCTGGGACGTATCCTTGGTAATGTGTCGAAAGGTCATCAGGGTTTCGGGTCTCACAAACATCATACCCCTCACTCGGGTGACCCAGCCGGGGTGATAAGGTCCCGACTTACGTCCCAATAGCTACCCTCGATCAGACCCACTAGGGAAAGACCAGGGACACAATCCGTTGAATCCACTCCGGAACTACTCTGCCGGGACTGAGAGGTACAATTATGGCATGTGGAGGGACTAGGCTCTGTGGGTTGACTCCTGTCTGGGCCCCTCCTACGTCTCACCAGGTCCACTCCTGCTCTCACTAGGAGTACTGCCAGGACCTGTGCGTTGCACCAGACACTTTATTCAGGAGAATAAAATAAATAATGACTAATATTTACCCGGACAAGTGAGTTCTTGTCCAAAGGACAAGGGGCTCAAAAATGTAATGTCGAGCTTTGTGTGTCTATGTGTATGAGCACGGGATGTGATGTATGAGGATGTATGATGATAAGAGCACCCCTTCACTTCACGTGAGTGTGATGTTTTTTTTTCTTTATTTCTAGCCGCCGCACACCTCCCTGTGTGTAAAGAGGAGGTTTTCAATGAACAACAGGAGAGGAGCTCCAGTCTGGTCCAGGAGGAACCACAACCTCCACAGATTAAAGAGGAACATGAGGAGCTACTTCAAAGACCAGAGGAGTCTGATGAGTCAACGTTGACATTACTAGCAGTGAAAAGTGAAGTTGGTCATGGTGATGAAAACAGAGGGACAGAGCCTGTAGCCAGCACTTCAACTCAACACATGAAAACACAAGCTGATGTAGAAGACTGTGGAACATCACAACCAACTAGTGACGACCAACTCCTCTCTTCACACTGTTCTGAATCTGACACTGAAGACAGTGATGAGTGGGAGGAGAACAGTGAAGATCAGTCAACTGAATCTGACACTGAAGACAGTGATTATTGTTTGGAGACCAGTGAAGGTCAGTCAACTTCAAACACACTGAAATCACACAAGACTCAACATGTGGAAGGACAAATATTGTCTTTGAGCAGCAAGCTGTCCCAGGACCTGAAATCATCAAAACAAACTGACTCCATGAGGAGTCACACAGGGGAAAAGCCCTTTAATTGCGACATGTGTGGTAAAGGTTGTTCTCATAAAGGTGGTCTAAAAACACACATGAGGACTCATACAGGGGAAAAGCCGTTTACTTGTACAGTTTGTGGAAAAGGCTGGGCTCAGAATGGTAATCTAAAAGCACACATGAGGACTCATACAGGGGAAACTCTGATTACTTGTAATGTGTGTGGTAAAGGTTTTAACACGAGTAGCAATCTAAAATCACACATGAGGACTCATACAGGAGTAAAAGCCTGTAGACGCAAGCGTGCTCATACAGGGGAAAAGCCCTTTACTTGTGATGTGTGTGGTAAAGGCTGTTCTCAGAATAGTGAGCTAAAAGTACACATGAGGACTCACACAGGGGAAAAGCCCTTTATTTGTGATGTGTGTGGTAAAGGCTGTTCTCAGGCTGGTGATCTAAAAAAACACATGAGGACTCACACCGGAGAAAAGCCCTTTACTTGCCACGTTTGTGGCAAAGGTTTTGCTACGAGGAGTAGTTTAAAAATACACATGAGGACTCATACAGGGGAAAAGGTGTTTACTTGTAAAGTGTGTGGTAAAGGTTTTACTACGAGGAGTAGTTTGAAAATACA
Organism: Electrona antarctica; assembly: GCF_951216825.1. NCBI lineage: Eukaryota > Metazoa > Chordata > Actinopteri > Myctophiformes > Myctophidae > Electrona > Electrona antarctica. The sequence goes on from NW_027638523.1 coordinate 1,046,096, forward strand.
CATGAGGACTCATACAGGGGAAAAGGCGTTTACTTGTAGTTGTAACATGTGTGGTAAACGTTTTGCTACGAGTCGTGATCTAAAATCACACATGAGGAAACATACAGGGGTACACCCCTTTACTTGTAGCATGTGTGGTCGAGGCTGCGCTTCTAGTAGTAAACTAAAAGAACACATGAGGACTCACACAGAGGTAAAGCCCTTTACTTGTAACGTGTGTGGTAAAGGCTGTTCTCTGATTGCTAATCTAAAAATACACATGCGTACTCATACAGGGGAAAAGCCCTTTACTTGTAACGTGTGTGGTAAAGGCTGTTCTCAGATTGGTCAGCTAAAAATACACATGCGTAGTCATACAGGGGAAAGGCCCTATACTTGTAACGTGTGTGGTAAAGGCTGTTCTCACATTAGTCAACTAAAAACACACATGAGGACTCACACAGGGGAAAAGCCCTTTACTTGTATTGTGTGTGGCAATGGATTTGCTCAAAGTGCTCATCTAAAAAAACACATGAAGACTCATACAGGGGGGGAAACCCTTTAGTTGCAGTTAGGGGCAAATGCTTGGGTCAAAATGCACATCTGAAGCAAATTATAAATACAGGGAAGAAGTGGTTAGTTGTATTGTAATAAATGCACATTTTCCCCATGAACCCATTTGAGTTGACACATGATATAACACAGACAATTGAATGATCCTTCATTCTAATCCACACAATGGCAAGTGATAGATACTAAAACATTGGAATCACATAATCTGACAATATCAACATGACTGATTAAAGACCACCACGATTAACTTTTTTATATTGATTATCTTTTGTATGTAAAACCTATATAAACATGGCGCAAAACGTTTGGACATTTTGCCTTAGGTAGATTATTTCTCGATTGTAACACTGTTTTAGGCATTGACCTTTTATACCGTTGGACATCAAAATACTTCCTTAACCGTTTCCGTACATAGGACGTGTCAGCACGTCCTAGGGAATGGAACCGAGAGTTGCCTACGACGTCTGAGGATGTCCTAGCGCATCCTCAATGATACGGGCGAGATAAGAATATTCTGAATTTTTCCCTTTTTTTATTTGTCAGTACGCCTCTCGGCTATCGTATGCTCCGCTCTGTCCCCATGTTAGCTTATCATTGAGTTAGCCGTTAGTGCGGCGGAAAGAATGACTCGTCTCTCCTAATCCAGGGCGCTTTCCGTGGTGTTGAACGGATCGATATACTGGTGTATAAACGATCGCAATGTAAGCTAGCAATGTAAAGTTAACTTTTTTTAGTAGATTGTTTTCGGGTCATGGCTTTCCGAGTAAAAGCGGCCATGTTGTTCCGGCACCCCAGAGCTCCTATTTTGAAGGACTTCTGGCACTGATTGTGTTAATGTCAACAAAGTCCATGATCACAACACCAGACCAACACGTTCAACCCAGATTTGTCTCCAACAAGGGGTTAAATGTATTTTGTACCTATGGAGCAGTGGTTCCCAAACTGCGGGCGCCTTCTAGGGGGTGTGCGACATGAAAAGGCTAATGGTGGTGCTATGGTTTTCTTTTAAATATATTAACATATGCCAATATGGCAAATATACTCAGAATATAGCCTATGCTGCATATTACGCCATAGTCAGGTATGTGGATGAATAGGAAATATGTCTCTCTATAGCTTATGCCATTTATATTTCCATGTGGGTCCCATGTGTCAGGAGGTAACAGGGGGTGCATGGCCAACAGATGTTTGGGTACCGCTGCTATAAAGCATATCAGTGGATTTCTGGACCCACCGGGTACTACTCTACTCTACTCGACAATTCATTTTCCCGATAGAAATTTACAAAACTATATCAATTGTGTAAACCATCCATCCAAGATCCTGGTGATTCATGACCATAAAACCTTTGATTCTGTGACAAATAATAATTGAATATTTAATGATGGGGTTAGGGTTAACCCTGCCCTTTGATTAGCGATTTTCATTATTTTTTTCACAGAATCAAAGGTTTAAATCTCTATGGGAAAAATTAATGGACAATTTTTCAGTGCGTCCAGAAAACCACGCCCACTGCTATGCTCTATGCCACTAAAATGTGGAACGCCCTACCAACAGCTGTTAAGAAATGTGAATCCCAAGACTCCTTCAAAACCGCTCTCAAAGAGCAGTTGCGGGCAGCTACAATTCAAAACAGGCCCCTGTAAAATAAATAAAAAAATAAGTGCCTTTGTCCTTAAATTGTAAATGTTGTCCTAACACTAACTTCCATTGATAATGAATGGCCATTTTTACGTCATAGTGTAAACACAAACATTAAAAGCTGGACATAGGATGTGCATGGCCACTGAGCCGACTTGGGGACCCAACACAAGGACAACACAAGAGATGGTCACGGCCACACAGCCAACTCAAGGTACGGCCACGGAGCCGACTTGGGGACCCAACGCAGCTCCTCCAAGGAAAACAAACAAATGAACGGAGCTGAACGTGAATCCCCCCCACCGCCCACCCCTTTTTTCCCCTCACTGTATATGTTTCTTTTCCCTTTTTACCTCCTTTATGATGAATTCCTGTTCTGTCCTTTGTCTATTTGTACGTCTCTAAATGTTTTTGATGAATTGAACATTGTGGACCCTATTGGAAACAAGTGTAATGCTTAATTGGGTCGTCCACTCACAGTTAACAGCCTTTGTATTGAGTTTGTGCTTGAAATGTACTGTAATTCTGCAAACTGTTAATACATTTTTCAATCAATCAATCAATGGCCGGAATCACATTGTTATGATGTATGGTATAAGAGCGCCCTTCACTTCACACAGGTGTGATTTTTAACTGTGTATAGGATGATTTATTTTGTTTCATAGAAGTTTTATTTGTATGTCTTTAAGGACCCTAAGACCCTTAGTGCTTTTTCTTTTGTCCTCAGCAGTTTTTGTATTGACCTGTACTTCCGTTGAACTGTACCCATTCTACAAACCAAATTTCAATCAATCGATAACTGTGTCAGATATTAACCTTTTATGTTTGGAAAGCCTGTTTATTTCTCTTTAAAATATGTATCCACTTACAAGGAACATGCATTTGTGGGATGAGCAACTCTGTATGTTTTTGTCATTTATCTTTCTAATATTCCCCATACAGAGGCGTCTGGGAGAAATGCGAGGCCCTGTGCGATATGTCAGGGGGAACAATGTGCGCTCGCAATAGCGCGCGCGCGAATTTTTTGAATTAATTAATTAATTAATACTTACTTACACTTCACTCGAGTGACGAGTCGTTTTGTTTGTGAGCGGGAGCGGTTGTGCACTCAACTAGCCTGGCTACATGTGTTCAACTTGTTTTTGTTTCGTTTCCATTGTGTGTATAATTCGACTGCGTTGCGCGCTGGCGCGGCCGATCTACAAGCTCACAACGCGTCGTGCTGCAACGCATTGTGAGCTTGTAGATCTGCTCTAATTCTGCAGCGCAAGCTAGCACGGCACTGCGCAGCGCAAAGGGGGACAACAGGGGGCCCCACGACGGGACGGCCGGGCGTTGCTTAACGGGAGGACGAATAAGTGACGCCGTTTGGGAGGAGGAGGCGACGCGCGGCCGTCGGAGGCCCCCCTGGGGGGGGGGGGGGGGGGGGGGGGGGGGGCGGCTCCAAGCCGACCGCAGCAACTGCGAAGGAACGGGCTGCGATGTGATTATTGTTTCTTAAAAAAAAAAAAAAAAACACTGCCTAGCAGCGCGAGGCCTCGCATGCGAGGCCCTGTGCGACCGCACCATTCGCACTACCCTTAAAGCGGCCCTGTCCCCATATATGCATCAACACCTTAGCCTGGTTATCAACACCTTGGTTTTTTTAAAGAAATGTGACAATCAGCTTGGCCTTTCTGGCACATTATGTTTTGATTTATTTCCATCTCTTTATATTTAAATGTATTGCTTTTTTCCTCCAATTTATTTTAAATTCATGTGCAAATAAACTGAATTATAGTTATCATTCTTGGTACCCTTCCTCATTCTGAAAGTAGTTTTAAATTTGTAAAACCCAAGTTTATAGTGTAATATTGCGTCTGTAGGTCGCAGTTTACTATGAAAACCTGCAATGTCAGTCACGCTAAAACCTGTCAGTATGTCTGTCTGTCAGTCATGCCTCATGACATGCTCCATATACGGCCATCTCCATATATGAAGATGACGACAGTCACGACACTGACCTCATCAAACCCTGGATAGCCATACATGGAGAAGACTGGATCATCACCTAGATCTGCGGATATGGAGCCGGCCAGCAAATCTGCATCTGACCTCAAACCCTTAGATCTCCATATATGGAGCTGACCTGTTCTTACATTCATGAGCATTTGTGCCTGTCGTAGACATGCGTAGACATGCGCAGAGCACTAGTGTCGCCACTATTACTAGATTACTCTGAGTATGTCCGCATCGCGTCTGTCAGGCATGTTGCCACGTCTGGTCATTATAAGCGTCTTGGGCTTGTTTTATTTAAGTCACTTGCCGGGTAAACGTCGTTGTTAAACCCGCGGTGCATTTGAAGCACCCTCAGTTTAATATGTTGTTAAAATTATTGACGTTGTTTGGACTGTTTTCATAAGGATTCAAGATTGTTTTTGTGGCTTGTTTTCGCGGACCTGGCTGCTTGTCTCTTCCAATATGGCAACACAAGTTCTCTGATCAGAATGAAATGTCCAATGCAGCGTCAGTCAGAAGTAAATGGAGTTGACCAGAGCAACTGAGGGAGTAGAGGTTGCTAGTTTGCATAGGCCCACATGGCTGCTGGGTCCCAAGGAATATTTCAGTGTGAATTGTACCGTATCATGGGCCTAGGGTGGGCAGAGCCATGCTGGATATCTTTGGCTGGAGGAATCAATATAATGCCAAATGATTCATGCTAACTATATAAACTAATTGATCCTGCTGTTTAAAGTACAGCAGGATCACTCCACATAAACTGCCCTGCTGGCAGTCACAGAAGCACTACATGCTGCCCAGGCTGCTTCCCACTCTGCAGTCCTGATTCTCCTAGACCTATCAGCAGCATTTGACACAGTGAACCACCAGCTGCTCCTAGACACCCTAGCGGATCTAGGCATCGGCGGGACGGCACTAAAGTGGTTCTCCTCTTACCTCACCGACCGGACCTACCAGGTCTCCTGGAAAGGTCTGTTATCATCCCCCCGAACCCTCCAAACTGGGGTCCCACAGGGATCTGTACTTGGTCCCCTCCTTTTCTCACTGTACACTAAATCCCTTGGCACTATCATCTCTGCTCACAATATATCCTATCACTGTTATGCCGATGACACACAACTGTTTCTATCCTTCCCCCCCTCTGCCACCCAGGTGGAAGAGCGCATCACTGCTTGCCTGGCTGACATCTCACAGTGGATGTCCTCCAACCACCTCAAGCTGAACCCAGACAAGACTGAGCTTCTCTTCTTCCCAGCTAAGTCCTGCCCGATGCGGGAGCTAACTATTTCCGTAGACAACGCCCTGGTAACGTCTGTCCCAACAGCCAGGAACCTTGGTGTTGTCCTGGACAGTCAGCTCTCGTTCAAAACTCACATCACAGCTGTCACTCGATCCTGTAGGTTCACACTCTATAACATACGACGAATTAGACCGTTCCTCACCCAGGAATCATCCCAGCTCCTAATCCAGACAACAGTCCTGTCAAAACTTGACTATTGTAACTCTCTCCTTACTGGCCTACCGGCATGTGCACTGAAGCCTCTCCAACTGATCCAAAATGCCGCAGCTCGCTTGGTCTTCAACCAGCCAAAATTCTCACATGTCTCCCCCCTGCTCCGCTCCCTGCACTGGCTCCCGGTCGCTGCCCGCACAGAATACAAAACTCTGATGTTGGCATTTAAAGCAACCAAAGGTATGGCTCCCCCATATCTTGCCAGCATGATTGAACCCTACAAACCCTCCCGCGCACTCAGATCAGCCAACGCAGGGAAGCTGGAAGTACCCTCACTAAAAACGCCGGGACAACGCTCCACACGTCCCAAACTCTTCTCCCTTCTGGCCCCAAAACTGTGGAATGCACTTCCCGTTGCAATCAGAACTGCAGCATCACTCCCGATCTTCCGCCGTAGTCCGAAAACCCACCTTTTCAGACTCCATCATGGCCCATAGCACTTACCCTACCCCCCTTAGACAGCACTTCTTAGACTTATATAGCATTTGAAACAGACTTATAGCATGTCATGTAGACAGCACAATAAGTGCATTGTATGTAGTCATAGCACTTCATAGTATATATGTACAGCATAGTATAGCATATATGTGTAGTTTATATGTATAGTGTCATTATATAGATATGTTCTAGTTATAGTTTATATGTATAGTGTCATTATATAGATATGTTCTAGTCACGGTCTTAGCTTACGCATGTTTCGCGATAAATGCATTTTTACATATGTGATGTATTCCCATGCTTTTTGTTCTTGCCTATTGTAAGTCGCTCTGGATTAAGAGCGTCTGCTAAATGCCTAAATTGTAATTGTAAAATTGTAAGTAAAGGATTTACCTGGCTATAAGGTGGATGCTTGCACATTCAGGAATCACAACAATATTTTTCATTAGTATTATGCGGTCTTTAGGAGGCTAATTGATAGGGAATTAATGATCAGGAAGATCTATTGCAAACTATTACCAGTTGTCAAAGCACAGTTCAATATAAGTGGTCTGCAGCTAGAGGATTTAAAAAATGCCCAGAAAAGCACTTTGGCTTGGTTACGTTGGGGTCCTTCTTTTCAATTAATCAGATGCAGATGTGCTCACGGATGGTTAAAAAATATATATATGCTCATGCTCATAATTGGAGAAACAAGTCTATGGTACGGACGCACGTGATATAGGCCTATGCGGGCGCTAAAGTTCTTATAACGACAGTGGGTGCCCCCCACATATATGGATTTAAGATCACTAAAGCTGGGCTGTTGCATGGGTCCATGCATTTCTGCCTACTTCGGTCCTTCTACCCATTTGTAGAAGAAGAGCCGCGCCATTCTTACCGTCTTACTCTATGGCTCTGTTTTTTAGGTAAGTGCATATGGCGCACCAGGGAAGTGTTTAACATTAAAATAAACGTCTTTAAAGACAGGAATTGGCTCATTGCTAACATTTCTGCTATGCTTAGCCCAGAAACAGGTGTGGTGTTTCTCCTATGCTCAGCCCAGGAAAAGAGGTATGGTGTTACCGCGTTGCTAACACTGCTGCTAAATGATGATGATTTTAATTCTATCAGCGTTACGGCTTAGATGATACTACACTATGACTGAAGCTAACTTGCTTTTAACGTCAACTTTAGCTATATCCATGTCATTTTAAAGTGATATTCATTCATAGCCTGACCTCATACTGCTTCTGTTTTCCATTTCCTGAGCGACAGGCCTTTATGGTGATCATACCGATGGGATGAACCTTGGGTGCTGGGAAGGTCCTTCCTGTGGGTTGCCGCATACAGTCTTCATCGCAGCTGCGGCCATTACCGGATAGGCTCACATTGGCGGTATTCGTGGATCTGCTGCTACCGAAACCATGAGGCAGGTCATCAGTTAATCAATCTGCATCTTCACCTAGGCTGCATTTGTTCTCTTAGTTCTCAATTCCATATTCACACGCAGTCGCTCAGCCACTTAAGTAGTGTTTCGGCCGAAACATCTGTAACATTAGTGTTGACATGGACACAGCTCCTTTTACGGTTTGGGGGAAGAGTACGAAGGGAGATGGGTTGCAGATAAATGGCTGAATTTAATATTTGCCGGCAGATGTAAGTCTTCTGTGTTATTGGAGCTACCTTATAAGCAGCGGTGGCATGCTTTTGGTCGGATAAAACATGGAATGGGAAACGGATCAGTCATAATGAATGAATCTGCAATCACCCATCAATAATCCTCTGTTCCATCTATCAACAGGCTACTCAGTGGTATAACTTGGACCTGTGTTATGGATTATTTCATTCTAAGACCTGTTTTAATTCCAGGTTTGTCAACGTAGAGATGCTTGTCCTGTTTAATTTCATGTTCTAGCCCAGAGGCCATGCTGATGGGTTCGAAGTAGCCTGGTAACTTTCAATCAAACCATGCTAAACTATTCCTGCCTTCTCTTAAACAGCTGCAAGCTTCAGCCAAATCGGCTTAAAACCTATGACTCTGCAGGGTCCTATTCATCTTTCCAAGTTGCTTTCTGTGTATCCTATTTTTTGTAGTGCTTTAGTTAACTGTTTTAATCTCAAAGGCATTATAGCTGACGTTCAGCTTTACTCCAGATCATTCAGTGAGTAATCTACTGGCAATCCTATATTAAAAAAAAAAAAAAAAAAAAAGTGCAGGGATGAAGAAATGCTTTCCTATTACTCTTTCAATACTTTTCAACTGGTTCTCAAACTCCAAGGGTTTCAGTCTTACCTTACATAGATCTCATACAATCACTTCCTTCTATGGGTTTCTAAGATGTGGTGAATCCTATGCATGATATTTCCACTTCTGACTTTGCTTGGATGCCCACCATAAAATCACTCAAAACAACTAATTTCATTAAGGTATATCTGTGACAGCAACTAACACTGGTCTTTGTCCTTTCTCTTCCATGCCTCGTTTTCTGCCATGCTGTCCATCCGCAAATGTCATGAGCCCCTGTTCATGATGGATTCCGGGAAGCCATATCCGGTCCTTGGTTCTGCAAAAGCTGCATCTTCTGTGTCAAGGCCGTGGGCTGCCTCCTGATCGCTACACGTCACACTCTTCAGGATCGGCGCAGCTACCACAGCAGCACCAAAAGTTCCAAATGCTACAAACATGCTACATATATTCATTAATTTAGCTCCCTATGCTGCAGGGTATTATAAATACTCTTAAACTGCTTCTGCATGCTTGCTATATGCGCTGTGCCAGGTAGCATAGTTTACTTGCTGCCGCTTTTATGATCATGCCTACAAGCACTGCGCCAGGTAGCATAGTTTACTTGCTGCCGCCTTTATGATCATGCCTATTTGCCCTGCGCCAGACGGCATAGTTTACTTGCCGCTGCCTTTATGATCATGCTTATATGCGCTGTGCCAGGCGGCATAGTTTACTGCTGCCGCTTTATGATCATGCTTATATGCGCTGTGCCAGGCGGCATAGTTTACTGCTGCCGCTTTATGATCATGCTTATATGCACTGTGCCAGGCGGCATAGTTACTGCTGCCGCTTTATGATCATGCTTATATGCGCTGTGCCAGGCGGCATAGTTTACTGCTGCCGCTTTATGATCATGCTTATATGCACTGTGCCAGGCGGCATAGTTACTGCTGCCGCTTTATGATCATGCTTATATGCACTGTGCCAGGCGGCATAGTTTACTGCTGCCGCTTTATGATCATGCTTATATGCGCTGTGCCAGGTGGCATAGTTTACTGCTGCCGCTTTATGATCATGCTTATATGCACTGTGCCAGGCGGCATAGTTACTGCTGCCGCTTTATGATCATGCTTATATGCACTGTGCCAGGCGGCATAGTTTACTGCTGCCGCTTTATGATCATGCTTATATGCGCTGTGCCAGGTGGCATAGTTTACTGCTGCCGCTCTATGATCATGCTTATATGCACTGTGCCAGGTGGCATAGTTTACTGCTGCCGCTCTATGATCATGCTTATATGCGCTGTGCCAGGCGGCATAGTTTACTGCCGCCGCTTTATGATCATGAGCTGCGCTTTCTGCAAGGCTCGCTAACTCGCAGCTCCAGGTGGTAGGCTTCTGGGTACTGATTTCAGATATTAATTATAATGATAAAATGTTCCTTTCGATCCTGGTTGTCTGTGCAGTGGCAACCAGGACACCTGTTGATCCCTGAATTTCAGGGATCAACAGGCGCTCTGTTGAACACATTGACCTAGTCATCACATAATGTTAGCATGACCTATGTCTGATCCAAGCCCACACTTTTTATTTTTTCTGTCTCTGCGTGGGATGGATATCGGTATGGTCTTCCTGTTTCAGGAAACAACAGGTGCTCTGTTGTACACATTAGAGACTGACATTTTGTCGGGACTCCCGCGGGACACGGGATTCCCGCGGGATTCCCGCGGGATGGGATTAATATTTGTATTAATCCCGTGATCGGGACGGGACGGGAATGAAAGTCAACGGGAGCGTTCAGGAGCGGGACTGACATTGGTCGCGCTGCCAAGTTCCAACCAAAAGAACAGAAGCACCCATTTTTGTTGTAGTCATCTTTCTGTGAGCCAACACTCTTTTGACTTGCTGACGCAAGTCAAAAGAACTACATACCCAATTTACCCATAATCCAGCAGTGCTAGTGCTTCCAGCCTTCCACAACACAAAAACCTCCTCCAATGCTTATGCAATCCAGTCGGGCTGGACGTCTTATACAGTTTTATATGAAGACATCGCAATGCGGCCGTGTATGATTCTGCATCGCGCCGGTGCCGTGATTTAATCAATTATTTATAGCCAGATCATCCTGATGCATTTGTTTCCCCTGGCAGTGTCAACTTTCAATTGTGATGCTACGTTAGCTACATGCTAACGCTGTTAGCTAGCTCCCTGAACAGCTGTTCTGTTCTGAGCGAATGTTCTACAATACATCGTCTCCCTTCTTTCTCCCAACCGAGTCCCATACACCAGTGGTTCCCAAACATTTTCATGTCAAGGACCCCTAAATCGACATTTATTAGCCCGCAGACCCCCATTTGAAAAGACGCCAGGGGCAGGGACTCCCATAAGAGAAGATTTGTATTACTGTTCTAGCTGTGATTCTCAACCATTTTAATTTCAAGGACCCCCAGTTTGACATGCATTAGTCTACAGATCAATGTTAATTTAACTCTGAGTGTACAAATGGAACAGCATTTGGTTCCATTTGTACACTCCCATAACATAATTTGTTACAGACCCATAAGGGTCCATTTGGAACTATTATTTAGCTGGGGACCCCCTGGAACTCTTTCAAGGACCCCTGGGAACCACTGCCATACACATAGACTTGTACACTGAATAATTATTCATATAGAGTTAAATTAGCACTGAGGTTTATTTTTTTAATCTTAATTGACAAAGCACTTGTTAACTGTTAAGCTTTAAAATCTGTTCAGGGAAAAACCGTGTCATAGGACTTGTCAGAACTATATTTGGTAGTCAAAGTGAAATCCAACACTTTATTTATTTTAATTTTATTGGTAGGCTATTTGTCTTGAGAAGCCAGAAGTAATAGATAGATAGGCCTATAGATAGATAGATAGATAGATAGATAGATAGATAGATGGATAGATGGATAGATGGATGGATGGATCGATCAATTGCCAATGACAAAAAAAAAAAAAAAAAAAACAGGAGCGGGATGGGAGCGGGAGTAATTTCGAGCAGGAGCGGGATGGGATCAGGAGTCATTCTACAGGAGTGGGACAGGATGGGATTTTTTTTTAAACTCTGGCCCAGGATTGGGACAGGACAGGATTTTTTCTGTGGGAGTGGGACAGGACAGGAGTGAAAATCCACTCCCGTGTCAGTCTCTAGTACACATGTATAGCTTAAGGTTGGTGTTGAATGATCTGCTTTTTGGGGGATTCGGATGTTTTGCGCTGTGTTTGGGGGATTTGGAGTCCCTATGGTCGGGACTGATGCGCTTGATCTAAGTACCTAAAAAGCAGATCCAATACATCGCCAAACCATAATAAATATACTGTATTGCTCATCTATATTCAATAAATATATATTACATCCTTCTTGAGTTGTCTGACTGAAATGAGCATTTGTGCCTGTCGTAGACATGCGCAGAGCAAGTTCAGTCAGGGAACCTCAGTACCGCCTCAGCATCACGCTCCCATTCACATGATTCACTCAGCCAATCACACACTCACTCCATCTTCATATCGGCTACTTTAACCGGAGGTTTGCATTCCTCCTCCTGCTTGCTTGCTCGCTGCTGCTACCGTATACCTGCGCGCTGCAGTATACAACCTTGCTTGCTGCTGCTGTATCAGCGTGCCGCTGTATACAAACCTGCTGCGCACCCACCTCCACCCCAGCTACCACCTGTCGTTTTGGATCTACTGTTTAGGTACGGGGGATTCGGAGTCCCTATGGTCGGGACTGATGCGCTTGATCTAAGTACCTAAAAAGCAGATCCAATACATCGCCAAACCATAATAAATATACTGTATTGCTCATCTATATTCAATAAATATATATTACATCCTTCTTGAGTTGTCTGACTGAACATATTTTGATCCTTCCCAAACCGTCCTTCCTCGATGTCTCCCTTTTGACTAATTAACTAATCCCTTTTGGCTAATGACTTTGGGGCGGGCCCATCTAGAGTTTGAATGGACAGGTATCAGTCAAAAGGGAGACTTCGAAGAGGAAGGACGTTGCAGGCTTTGCAGTCCCGCCCCCTTCCATGACAACGCCAGGCCCAGGAAATAATTCCTAATGCATTATTCTCATAGACATTTCAAAAATAATTTATTTAAATACCTTTAATGCCGCGTTCACACCAAGGAAGCTAGAAGCAGCTTCTTGCTTCGTGGTCCCATGTTATCTCTATGCAGACCAGCTTTTTCGTTTTGAAGCTTAGGGTGAACAGCTTTTTTTTTTTTAGCGTGCTTTATTTCTCGTGAAAACTCATCTTTGACGCAGCTTTTCAAAGCTAGATTCTGGCTTTAGCTTCAAGAAGCTGCTTCCAGCCAATCAGAGCACAGCGTGGTTTGAGGAGGCGGAGTTTAGCTCATTTGACAAGGGCAGAAAAACCTCCGACCGAGCTGACCGCACCGAGATCGAATTAAAATATTTACTTTTTAAATAAGGGCTGTATATGTAATATGAATGAATATTTGGCAAGACCATAGCATATTTATGGAAAGAAATAAAAGTTTATATGAGCAACAAGTTGTCGAAGCGGTGAAAACAGGTTGTGTTCGGTCACTTGCGAGCCAGTTCTCTCCCAGTGGACTGGCACGGTGGCTGGGGAGAAGTGCCCCTGCAGTCACCCCCCCCCCCCGGTTCCCACCGACCGGAGAGTTGAACAACTGAACCCCGTCGCTGACGCTGACCGTGGACTAAACACACACACACGGTTTATACATTAGCAGATATAGATAGTCTATAGACAAAGAACTAAACAATATAGTTAAAACCGGTTTTCGTGTCGGACGGACCCCTGTCTTTATCCCCAAACTCTCCCCGGGAATAGGGGACTCGGGGAGGGGATGAGCAGCGCGCTCTTTCGGTCGTGTGCACCGCGTGTGTATGTGTGTGTGTGTGTGTGTGTGTGTTGCGTGTGTGTGTGTGTGTGTGTGTGTGTGTGTGTGTGTGTGTGTGTGTGTGTGTGTGTGTGTGTGTGTGTGCGTGCGTGCGAGAGAGATCACAATCCATCAGTCAGTGGTAGCTAGCTGTAGCCTACATGTTGAAATTAATTTGGGCACCGTCAATCATACCTTTGAAAAATAATGAATAGCCTTTATATCAGTTGTATGATATGTGAACATCCCTGATCGGCTGATCCGACCTAAACTGAGGACTATAAATGATAATTTGCAGTGTGATCACCCCCACCTCCCCCCCAAGGCTCAACCCCACCCTGAATTGTGATGACGGGGTGTGTTGCTGGCTGCAGGGGGTCTCGTTATTGGACCTATAGCACCTGAACACACCCCTGTTTGTGGAACAGTTTGCAGACCTATTCCAGCAAAAGAAAGTTTGGGGGAACAATAAAATATGGAGGGCCAAGGAAAAAACAAAACAAACAAGACAAAGTGGGAAGATAAATTGATAGTGGCTGTCAGCCACTATCAAATTATTTATGACAAAAGTCTCGTCGACTTTCGAGACAAGAACAAGAAGGAGAAGGCATGGGAGGACATCACTGCTGCGGTTGGCGAGTCAGGTCAGTTCAAATATTAGCAACAATGCTATAGTTAGCGGTTTTCTACCTCGGACGTTGGTACATGCTACTTGATTTATGAAAACAGACAGGTTGTAATATTTTGGAAGTTTGATCTAAAAAAAATACTGATCTGCATCAAAGTGCTTGTGATGCCATGTACTGCTTGTGGAAGACTAGTACTACAGTACAATTGTATCTGACTGAACTAATAATGAATAATTTTCTGTTAAGATGAATGGATAGTTTATTTTCCATCTGCAACCATCTGGCACTAAGCAACATGCATATTATGTGCTAGGCAATGCATATTTTCTGTGTAATAACACAGTCACCAGTCCTTTGTGTTAGTTATAGTTGGATGCTCATTGCTAATATAGAAATAACAAATTAGCATTTATCATACAATATAGAAACCTGAAAGCAGAAATGTATGGGAAGCCGTTTAGGCCATAAATGCATAGTCAACTCGCACATACATGTATACTTCTCTTGCATATTGGTACTTCACTTGCACATACATGCATATTTCACATACACATACATACTTCACTTGCACATACATACATTTAGGTACTTCACTTGCACATACATATATATTTCATTTACACATACATACATACTTCATTCGCACATATATACATACTTCACTTATACATACTTCATCCGCACATATATAAATACTTCATTTGCACATACATACATACATACATACATACATACATACATACATACATACATACATACTTACTTCATTCGCACATACATACATACATGCATACATACGTGTGTGAGTATTTCTTTATGTGCGGCTGCGCAGGACTATGTGATGTGTGTACATGTCTGAGTATGAATGTAACAGGAAGGCACAATGCCTGAACAGGAAGCTCGATTTCAAATGAAAAGCTTATGGAAATGCAACAGGAACAGGCCCCTGTGTCTGCCCAGTGGCTCCCCAGTACCTCCCCAGTGTCCCCTGAGTGCCTCCCCAGTGCCTCCCCAATGTCTCCCCAGTGGCTGCAGTTTCTCCCCAGTGCCTCCCCACTGCCTGCCCAGTGCCTCCCCACTGCCTGCCCAGTGCCTCCCCAGTGTCCCCCAGTGTCTCCCCAGTGCCTCCCCACTGCCTGCCCAGTGCCAAGAAGACTTTCCCCACCTGGCCGCACCAATACAGAAGAGCCCACCACAGAGGCAAACACGAAGTAAACAAGACCCACCCCAGGGGGCCAATCCAAATGGCACACCACAACCCCAGAGGGCTGACCGCAGCCGGACGGAACCAACAACACAGGAGAACACCACACAGAACCAGACCCAGGGCACAGAAAGAGATAGAATAGACCCAAGTAGGACCACTACAGACCCAGGAGAGAACCTGGAACAGGGAATAGATGAACCGGAGAAAGATGAACCAAGGATCCCAGGGGAAGTATACAGACACATCAACACGAAGGAAAAGAACACACTTTGGAGACTATACCCAAAGAAAAGCCTCCTCATCGTAGGGGATTCGAACCTGGACAACATCCCACCCTTCGGACGAACGGATCTACAAGTGGATTGCTACCCAGGAATGACATTCCAACATGCAAAGACCCTACTAGAGAAAACACCAAAGAACACCACTGTAGCACATTGCATCCTGTCGGTTGGGATAAACAACAAGGGCCACGCTACCGCTTCAGCACAGAAGTCGATGAGATCGAGCATCGTAGCAGCACAGAACGCCTTTCCAGCCGCAAGTATCCATGTCCCTTTAATCAATTTCTCAAATGACCTCCCAGCAAAGGATAGGCATAACTTAAGAGATTTAAATCGCGTTATTGCAAAACAAAATTTCCTCCCGAAATTGGATGAACGGGATTTTAAAGTGGTTCATGATAACATACACTGGAAAACAGAGACAGGCAAAGCAATGCTTGAAAATTGGCTCCTTAGTTTAAACTAATTGACCCCATAAACCAAGAAAGGAGGGGGGGGAAGTCAAACATAATTAATCTGTCCCATTACTTCCAGCCGGATCAACATCAGACCGAACTGCTGGAAAAGGGACTTTCATTTGTCCCGACCCTAGACATCTACAAACAACAAACCAACAGATTAAAGAAGGACCTCTCCCAGTATCACCGCAGACTGAAACTAGCTACACACTTTAGGACCAGGGGAGGGAAATACCACCCTTCCAGCCAGGATCAAACTGGGAACCTGCAGACGCTGTGCTCCCACAGAGCCTGAAACAACTGATCCAGGATGACACAAACAAGGTAAGACACATACCAGGACACCTTAAGGAGAAAGATAACCTCACAACAGAACAAGCTAACGCACTGAGGGAACTAGCCAACAACCAACAGATTGTAATCAAGCCAGCAGATAAAGGCTCCTGTATAGTAATAATGGACAGACACCAATACATGTTTGAAGGGGAGAGACAGCTCAGCAATCAGGATCATTATAGGCAATTAGACAGACCAATTTACAAACAAACGGCTGTAAAGGCCAAAGCCATCATAAAAAGACTGAGGGAAAAGAAGCACATAAACGCCAAACAACAACAATATTTGTTCGGACAGGACACTCCACGAGCGAGGATATTTTATCTTTTGCCAAAAATCCACAAGAGCCCGGATTCATGGACAATACCATACGAAATACCGCCGGGGAGACCAATTGTGTCTGACTGTGGCAGTGAGACCTATCAGACAGCAGAGTATATTGAACACTTCCTGAACCCACTGTCAATAAGACACCCCAGTTTTATAAAAGACACTTACGATTTTGTAGACAAAATCAAAGCAATAGTAGTACCAAAAGAAGCCTTTCTGTTTTCGATAGATATAGACAGCCTCTACACAAACATTGAGACGACAGCAGGGCTACAAGCAGTCAAGGAAGTTTTCAGTAAATACCCAGACACAAATCGACCAGAGAGGAATTACTCCTATTGTTAGACTTAAATCTAACCAGGAATGATTTTTCCTTCAATAACAAGTTATATCTACAAACCAAAGGGACGGCCATGGGAAAGAGGTTTGCACCATCTTATGCAAACATTTACATGAGCATATGGGAACAGACAGCCCTAGAAAAATGCAGACTAAAACCAACACATTACTATAGATTTCTGGATGATATCTTTGGAATATGGGAACATAGCAAAGAAGAATTCCAGGCATTTATTGATGTGTTAAATAGCCATCATAGATCCATAACGATAAAATATGTGACACACACGGAAAGTATTGACTTTCTTGATGTCACAATCTTCAAGGGCCCAAACTTCAACACAAACGGGAAATTAGACTTAAAAGTATTCTTTAAGGAAACAGACACTCACGCCTTACTACACAAAACGTCATTCCACCCACCACACTCGTACACAGGTATAGTCAAATCACAACTGCTGCGATTCCATAGGATTTGCACGCAAGGAAGTGATTTCAAAATAGCCTGTAAAACGCTATTTAATGCTCTCAGACTACGAGGTTACACCAGGACATTCCTACGGAAAGCTCACAATACCTTCTTAGAGGTAAGAGTACGGGATCAAGGCCCAAAAATAGCCCTAGTAACCAGTTATTCAACACAGAGCAGACTAGCCAACAACAGATTAAAAAGGAATTTTGAGAACCGAACAGATGATCTTCTAAAGGAATATAAAATTATATCAGCCTACAGAAAAAAACAAAATCTTAAAGACTATCTGGTACAGAGCAAGCTAAAAGGAATCAACACACCAGCACGCCAGAGACCAGAATACTTCAAACCCAAACAAATAGTTAAAAATAGAACTACAAAACGTGTGCTGGAGATTAAACAACAGATAACAGCCAGCACCAGCAACTGTATTTATTTAATCACATGTGAAAAATGTGGCTTACAATATGTCGGAGAAACGAGTAAAACAATAGCTGCAAGGCTGAGACAACACAGGTACAATATTAACAATGCAAAAAAGACAACTACAAGGATTGTCCAACATGTCATGGCACATGGCATTGCAGATCTAAAAGTGTCTGGACTCCAACACAATCCCAACTGGACAGTAGGACAAAGACGTTTTAATGAAAGACAGTGGATCAAGAACCTCAACACGGATTTTCCTGGAGGTTTAAACATGCCAAAATATTAGACAAGTTGTTTTGATTTTGTACCAAAACTCCACAGACACATAGACAAAGCCAACACTCAATGGAAATCAGACTTTGAATAGGGGACACATTAGCACATTCCAAATCAACCTGGGACAAGAAGCAAAGAGGTGTCACTGACACCAAATGGGCCATTAGACACCGGACCCAGGAAACAAAAGAGAAACACATGTACATTTTTCTTTTTTGAAATGGAGCCATGGGGTGAATTAACCCCAATAAGGCTAAATAAACCAAAAATCCTACAACAATAGGGTAAACTTAAACTGAGGGATAAACTGGATAAAATCTAAGAGTGATTGGATTAGGCTTCCTTCAAGTACATGGCGAATGCACTCATTCCTTGCAATGTACTTACATACACTTACGGTCGCAACATATGTAAGTACATTGCACTGAAGTCCCCAGGTCCCCCCAGTGCCTCCCCACCTCCCCACTGCCTCCCCACTGCCTGCCCAGTGCCTCCCCAGTGCCTCCCCAATGTCTCCCCAGTGGCTGCAGTTTCTCCCCAGTGCCTCCCCAGTGTCTCCCCAGTGCCTCCCCACTGCCTCCCCACTGCCTGCCCAGTGCCTCCCCAGTGCCTCCCCAGTGTCCCCCAGTGTCTCCCCAGTGCCTCCCCACTGCCTCCCCACTGCCTGCCCAGTGCCTCCCCAGTGCCTCCCCACTGCCTCCCCAGTGCCTCCCCAATGTCTCCCCAGTGCCTGATACAAACGATACAAATTAATCTTAATTTATTAATCAAATTCATTCATTAGTTAATCAAATTCATTCATTAATTAATAATTTGTTTTGAATTATGTATGTATGTGCGAATGAAGTATGTATGTATGTGCAAGTGAAGTATTTATATGTGCGAATGAAGTATGTATGTATGTGCAAGTGAAGTATTTATGTGCAAATGAAGTATGTATGTATGTATGTACAAGTGAATTATGTATGTATGTGTGAATGAAGTATGTATGTATGTATGTATGTATGTATGTATGTATGTATGTATGTATGTACAAGTGAAGTATGTGCGAATTAAGTATGTATGTATGTGCAAGTGAAGTATTTATGTGCAAATGAAGTATGTATGTATGTATGTACAAGTGAATTATGTATGTATGTGTGAATGAAGTATGTATGTATGTATGTATGTACAAGTGAAGTATTTATACATGTGCGAATGAAGTATGTATGTATGTATGTATGTATGTATGTATGTGCAAGTGAAGTATTTATATATGTGCGAATGAAGTATGTATGTATGTGTAAATTAAATATATATGTATGTGCAAGTGAAGTACCAATATATATGTATGTGCAAGAGAAGTATACATGTATGTGCGAGTTGACTATGCATTTATGGCCTAAACGGCTTCCCATAGAAATGTACATGCATGCACATGAATTGGTTGGTGCCCATATACAGTCTAGTTCACTTGGAAAATGACAAGCACACTTTAATGTCTAGACTGTCTGTACATGAATAATAAATAAAAACGATTACAATGCATGCTGGCATATTTTGATATGATGTAGCTGTTGGCTTTACTCAGGTCACATCACATGACATGTAATTTTTCCCCCAGTGGCAGAGTGCAAGAGGAGGTGGAAGACACTGACCGATGGCTACAGGAGACATCTGGCACTGTCAGAGGAGGCGTCCAAAAGTGGTTCTGGCCAGGCAGGGAAAGTATGGCCATTTGCGGCCGTCATGTCCTTCATGAAGCCACACATGGCAAAAAGGGACACATCAGGCAACATGGGTACGAGCGCTGCTGCCCCCCAGGGTACCTGCACCTTAATCTTAATGTATATTCACTGAAACTGTCCTTGCACTAATGTCTGGTAACAGATACCAGCTACTATGCTCATTCACCTCATTTCTAAATCTCATGTAGATACGTTTTTTGAGGGGCGCTTCATCTGGCTTTTGAAATTATGTCATATGGCAGCCAAGTCTATGGACTTGTACAGCAGTTAAACATTACCATGTGTCCCTCACTTCACACAAGTGTTGTTTTTTAATTTATTATTCTCCCCCCTCCCCTTTCTCTCCATTCTTTCTCTTTTCTGGAAACATTCAAATAACGATGGAACAATACATAATACATAATATATTTCACCCACTGTTTTAACACCTGTAAACATGTGACCTGTTTCTGATTCTACTACAATTTACAATTTACAATTTACAATTTACAATTTAGGCATTTAGCAGACGCTCTTAATCCAGAGCGACTTACATTAGGCAAGAACAAAAGTATGGGAATACATCACATATATAAAATGCATTTATCAAGAAACATGCGTAAGCTAAGAACGTAACTAGAACATATCTATATAATGACACTATACATATTAAATATACATATATACTATACTATGCTATACATATGTACTATGATGTGCTATGACTACATACAATGCAATTATTGTGCTGTCTACATGACATGCTATAAGTCTGTTTCAAATGCTATCTAAGTCTAAAAAGTGCTATCTAAGGGGGTAGGATAAGTGCTATGGGCCATGATGGAGTCTGAAAAGGTGGGTCTTCAGACTACGGCGGAAGATTGGGAGTGATGCTGCAGTTCTGATTGCAACGGGGAGTGCATTCCACAGTTTTTACTACCTCCAGCACCACGTAAAGGCCCCTCCAGCAAGAGGCCCCCACCTGCTACGACACACACCAGCACCACCCGACCATGCCTCGGGGCTGGTCAGGGAACCAGCAGCAGCACACTCTCACTTCCAGAGTATGTCACCCTAGTTCCCATGTCTCCAGCAGCTCAGGGTGATGAGGACAGCCTGCCACCTCCCCCACCAACCCAGGACTCCTTATTTGATATCCCAGAACTCCAGGTAAGGTCTGGGAAATGGGAGGCGGCCTTTTTTCCGACACCCAAATAGCCGACGGGCGGCCTTTTTTCCGACACCCAAATAGCCGACGGGGCAATGGTCCGACAGTGTCGGACCATTGTCCGAAATACCGTATTTTTACTCCAACGGTCCGACATGATATTAGCCAGACAGAAGTTCCCGCAATAGTCCGAAAACCGTAGTTTAGACGAGGCAATGTTTAGACGAGGTAATAGTCCGACATGGGAGACCGAGCGCGCAGCGTGCAACGGCAACTCAAGTGAGTGTGTGTGCGTGCATGCGTGGGGGCGCGCGCGCGCGTGTGTGTGTGTGTGTGTGTGAGTGAGAGAGGGGGAGGAAGAGAGAGAGAGAGAGAGGGGGGGGGGAGAGAGAGGGAGACAGAGAGAGAGAGAGAGAGGGGGGAGACAGAGAGGGAGAGAGAGAGAGGGGGGAGATAGAGAGGGAGAGAGAGAGAGAGTGAGGGGGGAGAGAGAGAGGGAGAGGCGTGTGCGTGTGTGTGTGTGTGTGTGTGTGTGTGTGTGTGTGTGAGAGGGGGGAGGAAGAGAGAGAGAGAGAGAGAGAGAGAGGGGGGGGGGGGGAGGGAGAGAGAGAGAGAGGGGGGGAGACAGAGAGGGAGAGAGAGAGAGAGGCTACACCCCATTCCCCCCCAGGAACACGGACTGTAGAAATTATCAATATGGGTTCACACAGAGCTAGGCTCATCACAACCTAGTACCCAGGGGTCAAAGGGGGTTGACCTGCATTTGTCATAACATACAAAGTTGTCCACCAGAAATAATATCTATGACCCCATAGGATCACAACCTATATGGACAACTCGGTCAATTTTGTTGCGAAAGTCCAATATGGCCGCCCCCAATATTAGCCCCTATTAGTTATAATGGGGAGTGAATAGGGCAACATTTTTAACTGAGGGATATTTCCACGAAACTTCACAGGTTGATCAATGATATGAATACCATAATGGTTTGTATTGGAAGTTTGCATGATATCCAATATGGCCACCACAATACTAGCACCCAGAAAATAGGTTTGGCTCTAAATTCTGAACCAGATGACCTATAAATACAAACTCATGGTTTCTAACCACGAGAGATATATAAATATTTTAGCCATAATTTCCCTCTATTAAGTATTATTGTTATGGGGTGTTTTGATTGGCAGCTGGGGTCGTGGCAATATCCTCTTCGGAAATTGAGGACTCTCTGTTTACGACCTCACTGAAGTGCTCTTCCCAGTGTGCTAGGATGTCACTCTTGTCAATGAGCAGGACACTTGTCAGAGGAGCGGACTGGAGTTGAGCCAGTGGTTTTGGGCCCATAAAGAGCACACAGAATGATGCATGCATCTGAGACATTCCCAGTCAAGAATGGAGTGAAGCTCCTGCTGCATCTTGTCTCCAGTCCCTGGCACATGAACAGATTTTCTGGCAGCCTTTGATACAGCTACATGCTATTGTCTTGTTCATTGACATAGGCCAGGCTGGCTCTGTAGATGGACAGGGGACTGCATTCCAGTCACTGAGAGACCATCCATCCAGACTCGGTGAAGGAAGGGATGTCCGGCTTGGCGATACACGTCCCTGCCAGGGATGATTGTCAACATAAACAGAGGAAATGCCAACAAACAGTAGAACAAAACCAAAATACAGCCAGAGGGATGTCTTTCTGCAAAGAAACACCCCAGAACAATAATATCATTCGTGGTTAGAAACCATGAGTTTGTATTTCTAGCTCATCTGGTTCAGAATTTAGAGCCAAGCCTATTTTCTGGGTGCTAGTATTGTGGTGGCCATATTGGATATCATGGAAACTTCCAATACAAAAACATATGGCATTCATATCATTGATCAACCTGTGAAGTTTTGTGGAAATATCCCTCAGTTAAAAATGTTGCCCTATTCACCCGCATTATAGGCTAATGGGGGCTAATATTGTGGTGGCCAGTGTTGGGTAACTAACACTACGTAACTTAATATATTACGTAATATATTACCGGAATACGGTAACTTGTAATATAATACATTACTTAACAAAAGAATTGTAATATATTCTAAAAATCTTTCTGTATTACTGCATTACTTTCTGTATTACTTTCTGTCTGTCTGTCTCGTTGCCCGTGGCTCTGTCTTGTGACATTATGTGACAACTGCAGAAGTTAAAGAATTACGTATTTCCGCTCCCCACTAATAGTTCTCAGGTCTGGTGTTTGTCCTCTTTTTTTCTCAGTCGTGTTTTCAAATGGATTTGGCTAGGCGGCCGTTTGGCCTCGCCTTATTGTAGATACGCCACTGGTCTACGTAATGTATAATTTATAATTATACTAAATATTTAATTGTTCGATTTGAGCATTTAAAAAAAGTAATATGTAATAGTAATATATTACTCTTGCTCAGACAGTAATATGTAATACAATATATTACTTGACAAATTAAGGTAATAAGTAATAAGAAATATATTCCAAATATAAAGTAATATACCCAACACTGGTGGTGGCCATATTGGATTTCCAGCAAAGAAATTGACCGGTGTGTCCACAGGTTGTGATTCTATTGGGTCATAGATATTTCTGGTGGACAACTTTGTACGTTATGACAAATGCAGGTTTCCTAAAAAAAAAAGGGTGCTTTGCCCCCTGGGTATAGTGAGCTTGCAGATCAGCTATTTTCAATGAACAGTGTTAAAGGACCACTTCACCACTTTTCAACATCTCTTTATATAATTGGTCCTCACTAATGTTCATGATAAAACACCACCATTTTTTCCTACTCAGTCTGTGTCTCATAGGAGGGCTTTGGGCAGTTCGGACACCCGTCCACCAGTGACATCATCATTAGGCAGATTTGTTTTAAAATATATTTCGATTTTTATTATCGTGAGAACAATGGCTTCAACTTTTGCATTGCAACTTTTCAGGAAAAGAAAGCCTGCAGTTTATATTAGCTTGGATTCACCATTGATGATGTCACTGGTGGACGGGTTTCTGAACTGCCCACAGCCTTCCTATGAGACACAGACTGAGTAGGAAAAGATTGTGGTATTTTATCATGAACATTAGTTAGGACCAATTATAGGAAGAGAAGTTGAAAAGTGGTGAAGTGGTCCTTTAACACTAGCGCGTCGGAGCGGTCAGGCTGACCGATTTTGAAATTTTGAAGTGGATTTTCTTTGCCCATGAAGTCCTGAGAAAGTTCCCCTTGCATGACTTTTTCTAAATGTTCGATTCAAACCATCTCTGTTTTTTTTTTCATCTGAAACGTTTTGGAAATATGATTTTAGACATAATTCTACTAAAATGTCTGCTCTTTTGCGGTCCGTGGGACCGCTCTTAGAGCCCTCACCCTTTCTCCCCCACAAGCCGTGCTGTTCACACCTTCCTCCCGGCTGGAGACGGGCATTGTTCAAGCTAATGTGTCATTTGCATTCCAACCTACATGTGGAAGTCCACATGTAGGCAAACTTACATTACAAACTTACATAAACTAAATGTTGTTTTAGATGTTATATTTCTTATATGCGGTTTGCAGAAATAACGATGTCTGACTTTATTTCTCGAAACGGAAAAAGAAATATGTTGACTATACACACCATCTTTAGCATAATTATGTTGGAATAATAACGTTTATAGCATTGTGACTATGTCGCGCATATTCATTTCATATATCAGCGCATCAAAAATATTTTTACTTTATTTTTCGGAGGGCACGCTAAACGAACAGTGTAAAAATGACATGAATCAATGACATGAATCATTCCAACGCGATAGACCTCCTTCCCTATAATGTATCCCCTCTATATAAAAATGACAATATATAACGCTAATGTCGTATTTATTTTATTGTCTCAATACAAAGATGGACAGTGTAATTGCTGCGCAAGGGTAATTAATTATAGTGACATGTGAGCGCTATATTGAATATATAGCGCTCAGATCGTCACTATAATTATAGTTTCTGAAATGAAAAAGAAAATATGGTGTGTTGTACAGAAACTAGCTATAGCTAGCGCTATATTGAATATATAGCGCTCACATCGTCACTATAATTATAGTTTGGTAAACTGAAATGAAAAAGAAAATAACTTTTCTGCACGCGACCAGTGGAACTGATTTCCACGCATCACGGCTCTCTTTTTTCTCTCTCCCTCCCTCTCTCGTGGAGAGGGAGAAAATATCCAAGTAACTGACGGTGAGGTATGCGGAAGTGCATTTTAGATAACGCTGTAGCACTATTTGTGGCGGTGATGCGTCACATGACTTGATCTATCCTATGGTGTATATATAAACCGTGCTGCTGCTACGGATCTCTCTGCTGGCACAATAAATCAAATATATATAAATGACATCGATCATAGGCGGCGGCTAGGCCAGGCTTAGCCTTCCCAACAATTATGCTGGGTATTTTTAAAATATATATAGGCTAATATGTGGCTAGCCGGCCGCTCCCAAACTCCCAACTCCTTTGTCTGTAGCCTAAACTTTTCTGATTTGCACGCACGCACGCACAGCTGTCGCGCATATTCATTTCATATATCAGCGCATCAAAAATATGGTGAAATATGGTGTGTTGACTGACTGGCGTATTGTTTCCACCTATCTATTGAGCATAGCTAAATAAATACATGTTGAAAAATAACTTTGAGTTGTCCTGTCGAGTTGAAACGCTGCCTTGAATTAGTTGGAATGTGACATTTAGAAGACAATGGCAAGTCGTCAACCCCCCGCCACGGGGGGAGAGGTGTGAAGAGATGCAGGGAGAGAGTGGCCAATGGAATTGCACGAAAAACACCGGTCAGCCTGACCGTTAGCCGTCATAGTAGTAGTGATTTTAATTCAGACATGCTAGTGTTAACGTGGAGATCAATCAATAAAAAGACGCACCAGATCTAGAGGTAGCCTATTATATAGTTTGGCGCACGCTATATAGTTTGTTACTTAATTACTTCAATACGGTAGGCTACTGCGCTGGGGTCTGTGCATCAATCATCTTTCCATTATGTGTGTGGGTGTGTTCATATATATATAATATCCCCGATAGTAAAAATAAATGTATTTATTAATTGGGATTACTAATTGTCGGACTATTGCCTCGTCTAAACATTGCCTCGTCTAAACTACGGTTTTCGGACTATTGCGGGAACTTCTGTCTTGCTAATATCATGTCGGACTGTTGGAGTAAAAGACGGTATTTCGGACACTGTCGGACCATTGTCCCGTCGGTTATTTGTATGTCGGAAAAAAGACCTGCACCCCTGGGAAATATGTCATTAATTACATTGATATTTGAAATTCTGGATATTATACCCAGGGGGCAAACCACCATTTTTTTAGGAAACCTGCATTTGCCATAATGCCATAATATATAGTACAGTATATATATATATATATATATATATATATATATATATATATATATATATATATATATATACACACACACACAATGTGTAGGAAGTTAGGAACCCTGTAATCTCACATGACTGACCAATAGTATATGTGATTGTCTGTATCGCCCGGTTCTAGACCCTGGACAACCCAGATGTGCAGCAGTCTGAGCTGTCTGATGAGGAGGAGGAGGAGGAGGAGGAGGAGTATGTGCATGTGCCTCGGAAGGTGCGTCGTCATCAGGCCAACCCCCAGAACCAAGACATGACGCCCTTCCAGGAAGCCCTGGTCCATGAAATGGCACTGACAGTACCCGCACAGCCTACTCTCCCCAAAACTGTCCCGCAGGCTCTAGATGCCAATGAACTTTTTTTTCTGGGCATTGCCAAAATGGTCAATGGTTTGTCAGTCAGAGGCCAGGCTCTGGTGAGAATGAATGTGGTCCAGGCAGTAAATGCTCAGTTGTTTGAAGAACTAGAGCAAGCACCCTAGTTTTTATTTATTTTTAAGTCTGCGTATGCTCGTGGTATATATACTGATTTTGAGTGTGACGTAATGAAGATATGTATCAATGCCGGGTTATAACTGGCTTTCGATGGTGACGTAATAAAGATAGGTTTCAGATTACATACAGACATACCTTTAATCCACCGGACACTGAAACCTATCTTTATTACGTCATCATCGAAAGCCAGTTGACCCCGGCATTAATACATATCTTCATTACGTCACACTCAAAATCAGTATATATACCACAAGCATACACTGCACACTCTGTCTATATGTTCTGTTGTCTTCTAAAACTGTTTCTATGTCAGCTCAACCATTTTCATGTCAAGGACCCCCAGAATTATCTGTATTTGGAATTTATTTATTATTTTATTTATTTATTATTTGGAATTTGTAGAACAGAATGCTTAAAACACCAAAAGGGGTTCCCGCCCAAAATGGGTTAATAACATTTTGTTCTGAAAGAATATACATTCAAAGATTTGCGGCAAATGTTTTTCAAAAATAGCAGATCTACAAGCTCGTAGCGCTGCATTTGTGCCGCGCTACGACCTTGTAGATCTGCTATTTGTCAACAGCTAAAGTATAACATGCTTAACCCAGGATGAGTCTACAAATGCCTTCAAAATTCTGACAAGTTTTCTTAAAAACCCATGTTTCCATGTCAGTGGTTCTCAAACATTTTCATAATGCCTTTCTCTCCCTCCTTCCCTCCCAGTACACACAGTGTTTTGTTGAAGTTATTAATCTATTATTATCTGTATTTTTACAACTGGCTTTGTTTGTGCAGTAAAAATGAGCATGGTTGCTATGTTCACCCTGTTCACCCGGGTGTGATTTCATTACGTCAGACATGATTTCATTACGTCAGACAGGCTATATTACACCACTCAGTTCACACAGGTGTGATTTTTTGTTAATAAATGAATGTCCTTGCACAGTGACTTACCTCTGCCAAACAATTTATTCACAGTAAAATATTATTATTACTGTTATTTATTATTAAAAAAATAAATGTTGTCTCTAAAAATAGGATAGTTCTACATATACTGGTGTAGAAATATTTAAATATATAAATAAATATATGGATATAACTCTTTAATAGGAATAATGGGGTGGCTCTTAAAAGAGCCTTTGGGTTTTGTGGACTTTGGACTGGATGTCTAGGCCACGTGATCTTGCCAGGAAACGGCACCAACTCCGGAGAAGAAGGAGGCGAAGCAACTTCTTCTGAAGAGGGGCTCCCGTGCAGAGTTGTTGCTTCCCACCCTTCCAATCCGACGGAGAACCGGAACCTCTCCCTCCACGGGCCGGTCCACAGCTGGTGTTGGAGCAGCAGCACGGCCACGGATCCTGCCTCTCCTGAGGAGGTTGTGCAGGACACACGTAGCCTTGACGCAGGCCTCTGCATTGGCCGGGAGCAGAGGAATGGTGCGGTGGTACATCCTCCACTGGCTCACCAAGATCCTCTGCTTCCTGGTGAGGTTCTTCCCGGGGAATGGCCTCATGACGTTGCGCCGCAGAGGGAAGGCCTCATCTGCCACGAAGACATGGGGTTGATGTCCCAGGTGTGCTGCCCCAGGAAGCGGAGTGTCTTCAGGGAGGTGGAGGGTGCCATCCAACAGACGCTGGCCAAAGACAGAGTGTGCCAGAATCCCACCGTCGCTGGAACCTCCATAACCACCGATGTCAACCACCCGGAAGCACTTGTCCGCATCTACAACTGCCAAGAGGACCAAGGAGAAAGTCCCCTTGTAGTTGAAGAACTGCGAACCGGTTGCCGGGGGGGCCTGGAGGACGACATGCTTCCCGTCTATGGCTCCCACGCAGTTTGGGAAGTTCCAACGCTGCTGGAAGGTAGCAGCAATGGCACGCCAGTCATCTGTGGTGGGTACAGGCATGAAGTCGCCAACCAGACACTCCCAGATGGCCGTGGCAACGACTGGCACTATCCCAGACACCGTTGAGATGCCCACACGGTAGCAGTCAGCAATGGTGTGGTAGCTGTCTCCAGTGGCCAAGAAGCTTAAAAACACAATTGAAGAACATTCATTAATTATCTATATATACACATTACTATACTAACATATATATATATATATATATATATATATATAAATTTACCTGAACACAGCTAAATGTACATTGTTCATTTCCACCACAGAAGCAAACTATCAAGCACTTTACTTATCACCTAAAGGTGAAATTGAAATATGAGACTATGCTGGCCTGGGCCTTTATAATATTATAAATACACTATAGGCTATAGCCTACTCACCGAATGCAAATGGCGAGCCGTTCAGCAGGTGGTATGGAGCGGCGGAAGTTGGTGTCCTGCCTGGCTATGCGTGGACCCACTCTCCGCAACACCTCGTCGAACTGTTCGACTGTGAGCCTGAAGGCCGCTTGAAAGCGGTCTCGGTCCAGTCGCTGCTCTTGGACCAGGGTGTAGTAGGTACCCAAACGCAGACGCTGCTGGAGAATACTGTGGACCCAGGTAGACCGAGGGTGATGTTCCCGCACTTCTTCCTCCTCCAAGGCGGCAAGAATTATCAGGAGCCTCCGACGTCTGATCTGTAGATCCATGGTGTCGCTATGACATGAGGGTTTAAACCCCCCTATATTTATGCAATATTTTGCCCGCGAAAATGTCACTGTTTTGTGTTTGCTGCATTCTGTATGCTGTATCGATAAACCAATCGCATAGATAGATATTTTTTTGAGGGAATCATTTTTATTGGTTTATCGCGTGAATGTGTGTGAACGTGTGTGTGTGTGTATGTGTGTGAGAGAGAGATATAATGGCCCTATCAACTACTATCATTATAGTATATTATTATTATAATATCTCACTCTCTCTCACACACACACACACACACACACACACACACACACACACACACACACACACACACACACACACACACACACACACACACACACACACACACACACACACAGGGTGACCAGATCCCAACTAACCAGATGTGGGACAAAGAGTGTGTTTGTGTGGGACAATGTGGGACACATGCAGGGTTGTGTTGTCCACGTGAATAATGTGTATACGAAAACAAAAATAATAACATTTCTATTCCTCAATTAGACATTTCTATTCTGCCCCTCACATAGCATATATATGCTTTGCCATCTGGTTGATTCAGTAGCACATAATGACACTATGATGATAATAACTATAATAGAACTACTATGCAAATAAAATAAACTTAACAGAAATGCATTTAAATGAACTATTATTTGACAAACAGGACAATAGACCAACCAACCAACCAATACACCAACCAACCAACCAACCAATAAAACTGGACAATACACCAACAAAACGAGGAATCAATAAAAAATGTTTACTTTATCAAAGTATCCTCCTCATAACAAAGCCAACTGCTGCAAATTATTTTGAAATTATACAGGTAAAATAAATGAAACCAATTGGTCAGCATTGGAGGCAACTCATAATACATTCAATTGTAAACACACTTCTCCACCGGACACACACACACACACACACACACACACCCCCCCCCCCCCACACACACACACACACACACACCTGTTGCACCGGACTCCGTTCCGGTGATATTGATTATTTATTAAGTAATACAAGTATGCCTACTAGTTGCCCAAGTTTCACATCATCTGCTAATTAAAAGCAAACTTTAAATTTGCTGATGCTGAGGGTCCGGGGGGGTGGTGGAGGAGCGGCCTCCTACTGCCACGATATAGGCAGCCGAGGAGGGTCAGTGACAGACAGACAGGGCCTCGATAGGGTCTCCCTTCCCCGGGAGAGTTGGGACTGAATGTCCGGAACCCACACACATGCTGTTTTAATTTCTTTTACGACGTGCTGGATATATACAATTGTATTTCTTTCCATAAATACGGTATGCTCTTGCTAAATCAACATTAAAACATTACATACAGAGCCGCTATTTAAAAAATAGCCCGGAGGGTTTCGCCGTCCTCTGGGGAAGAGGACGGCGGATTGGGGGGTTCCCCCCCCCCCAAGATGAGCACATGAGCCGGAGTAAAAGAGGGAGGATCGAGACCGGTCCGTCGTCTCGTTCGGTTATTTACAAGCACGTTTACCAAGATTATATTATTTATTTATCCATAAATAGGTTATGATGTAACTAAATATATAATTATTTCTCCTCTACAGCCGCTATTTTACATTTCAGACTTTAAAATGCACGTCTGCTCGGACTGCCTGTTTTCCTTCTCGTCTCAGGGCCAGTCCAGGCCGCTTGATTGACAGGTACCTTGTTCACGCCCACTTTCTAAAATGATTTTAGCTTTGCTTTATTTTTCTAGCTTCGTAGGTGTGAACGTAGCATTAGGCTGATCGGCAAGTTACATGAACGCCAGACATGCATTCCTCGGTAACTCCAAATGTCCCGTGAATCATTTAATATTTCATGACATATCACAAGAACGCATCAGTGGACTTACCATCTGACAAAGAAATTATAGCTGTGTCGTGTGTCCAGATTTGATCCATTTCCCCAGTCATTCCGACATACGATAGTGATATGATATTAATCAAATAATAATCATAAGCGCTGATGAAAGATATCAAGACCCGGCCCACAACAGCCCTGCCAATCGGGCTCAGCCCTGTTGGCACGACAGGTTGTGTGTTGGTCTGGCGAGTGGGAGACTGGGGTTCAATACCCGCTACCTGTGAAACACTACATCTGCAAAGGTGAGTGAGTGAGCAATTGTTCAATAAAAATGGCTTTTATAATATTATTGCCAAGTTGTATTAACCTTTAGTCTTGAGGTCAAATTTAAATAAATGAACTTATTTCTCAGAGAAAAGGAGATCCTACAGATTGCTACTTTATTAACCAGTGGATCCATCGGATAGGGGCTTGCTTGCCAAAATAAGCTGATCTACAAGTTGTAACACGGTGCGCAACCGATGCACTGTTAGCTTGTAGATCTGTCCATTTGTAACATGTTAGTAAGGTGTCCCGACAGCGACCATAAACATCATCACGTTAGATTAAACGGGCGTGTATGTTCTACGCGAGGCAGAACCTGCAAGGTGGAAACGCTTGGTAAAGAGGGAGTCCGCTGACTGTCAGATTCATGAGCTATACCTTTTTTATATTAAATTTTCACTTGAGTGCTATAGCGCCACTCTTTGGCCAATGGTTGTGGGCCTCACCGTTTAAAGTAACATAGCCCTCTACCATATTGCCAAGTTTTGCAAAAAACGACTGCACAGTTAAGCCAGAACTGCAAGTTTTGGCAGCCTCAGCCGATCTGCGTTGCTGATGCAAATAAATGAATAAATAAATTGTGCGTGGCTGCGGCGTGCGTCTTTCCATATTGCAGAATTACGTGGAAGACGACAACACAGAACTGTCAAAACTGTGAAAAATGGCAGGATCTGTACGAACAATAAGGTATCTTCGCCCCATCGGACTTGACCCCAAATAATTATAACAATAACAACAACAACAATAGATGCAATTAAAATAAAATAAAATAAAAATGAGAAAAACTGTAGCAGTTGTAGGCAGTTTGCAGAATATGAAAGAACCTTCATTCCTAATGGACGCAAAATAGTTATTTATTTATTTATTTATTTAGTCACAAGCTCTTGTTAGTACTTTTACCATTGGTTCAATATCTATAAAACACAGACATTTAACCATTCACTTTCCAAATCCTGAAAAAAAGTAAACGGAAAGAAACAAAATACTGAATAAACAAATCTAAAAGCTCACAATGTGCAGCAAAATCTGTTAACATAGCATCACACTTGGTTTATGAATCTACAAGCTGACAATGAACATGCTAGTATGTGTGTGATACACTCATGACAAATACTACAAATCCTTGTTAATGCCAAACGTTCTGTTGCTATTGAAGCAACCAGGTGCTCAGGAGGTGTGCAGGTATACAACATGTAAAAATAGTGAAAAGGTGCTCCTGCGATCAATCGGGATAACACATCTATAGAAAAAAGCGGAGTTCCGGGCACACTTATAGGTTAAAAAGGAGGAAATCTTTATTCAACCGACATGTGGTCAGGGCTGCAGGCTTGAAAAAAGTTTTCCTCCTTTGTAAACTTTAAAGGTTAATGTCTGTAATGTATTACATACAAAAAGATACAGAAGAAACTAAATTGTGGTGGTCTTTAATCACTCATGTTGATATCGAGCATCGCAGTCCCACCCCCTTTGAGTGCACCAGAAGAGAATTTCCCATTAATTTCCACATAGACGTTTCAAAAAGTATTTATTTAAAGACCTGTTAAGCCTCGGAGAAAGCCAATTCAGATGGTGACAAATAATGACAATAAACAAACAAAATTGGGCAAAACAAATTACAAGAAAAAAAGGGCAGTAGTTGGGTCCCAATTCGTTAAAGTCGTGCACTTGGTGACACGTTTTTGATTTTTGGCATGGTGGTAGGTATTGTTATAAGGTTTTCAAAAACCATCGCAAACGAACACCACACACGTTACAAGTAAAGGGCTTTTTACCTGTATGAGTCCTCATGTGTAATTTTAGAGTAACACTTTGAGCAAAGCCTTTACCACACACGTTACAAGTAAAGGGTTTTTCCCCTGTATGAGTCCTCATGTGTGTTTTTAGATTAACACCCTGAGCAAAGCTTTTACCACACACATTACAAGTAAAGGGCTTTTCACATGTATGAGTCCTCATGTGTCAATGGGATTTCCCCTTTCATGAGTCCTTGTGTGTGATTTTAGAGTACCACTCTGAGCAAAGCCTTTACCACACACGTTACAAGTAAAGGGCTTTTCCCCTGTATGAGTCCTCATGTGTGATTTTAGATCACAACTCTGAGCAAAGCCTTTACCACACACGTCACAAGTAAAGGGCTTTTCCCCTGTATGAGTCCTCATGTGTTTTTTTAGATTACCGATGTGAAGACAGCCTTTACCACACACGTTACAAGTAAAGGGCTTTTCCCCTGTATGAGTCCTCATGTGTGTTTTTAGATTACTACTCTTTGTACAGCCTTTACCACAGACGTTACAAGTAAAGGGCTTTTCCCCTGTATGAGTCATCATGTGTGTTTTTAGTTCACTACTCCGAGTACAGCCTTTACCACAGACGTTACAAGTAAAGGGCTTTTCCCCTGTATGAGTCATCATGTGTGTTTTTAGTTCACTACTATGTGTACAGCCTTTACCACACACGTTACAAATAAAGGGCTTTTCCCCTGTATGAGTCCTCATGTGTGATTTTAGATTACAACTCTGAGCAAAGCCTTTACCACAGACGTTACAAGTAAAGGGCTTTTCCCCTGTATGAGTCATCATGTGTGTTTTTAGATGACTACTCTTTGTACAGCCTTTACAACAAACTGTACAAGTGAAGGGCTTTTCCCCTGTATGAATCATTGTGTGCCTCGTCAGATTTTCCTTACGATTAAAACATTTGCCACAGTCTGTACAACTAAAACGTTTCTTCCCTGTGTGGCTCCTCATGGAGTGAGTTTGTTTTGATGATTTCAGGTCCTTGGACAGCTTGCTGCTCAAAGACAATCTTTGTCCTACCACATGTTGTGTCTTGTGTGATTTCAGTGTGTTTAAAGTTGACTGACCTTCACTGGGCTCCTGCCACTCATCACTGTCTTCAGTGTCAGATTCAGAACAGTGTGACGAGAGGAGCTGGTCATCACCAGTTGGTTGTGATGTTCCACAGTCGTCTACATCAGCTTGTGTTTTCATGTGCTGAGTTGAGGTGCCGGCTACAGGCTCTGTCTCTCTGTTTTCATCATCATGATCATCTTCACTTTTCACTGCTAGTAATGTCAACGTTGACCCATCAGCCTCCACTGGTCTTTGAAGTAGCTCCTCTTGTCCCTCTTTAATCTGTGGTGGTTGTGGTTCCTCCTGGACCAGACTGGAGCTCCTCTCCGGTTGTTCAGTGAAAACCTCCTCTTTACACACAGGGAGGTGCGGGACGACTAGAAAAAAGACACAAAGAGAGAAAAACTTTTAATGTTTGAACTTTGCATTTTTGGAGGAACATCATCTTCTCCATTTCTAATCAAAGACAGTTTTCAGGGCTTGACATTACATTTTGAGCCACTTGTCATTTGGACAAGAACATTTACTTACTTGTCCAAGTAAAGATTTTAGAAGACATCTTTTGTTTGTATTGATTATAATGTTGCATTTGAATAGTTACAAATAAGTAACAAGTGTTCAACAGAATGTTATGACAAAATTACACTACAAGAAAAAAAGAAAAGAAAACTGAAAACAATTGACACAAACTCAAACTGGTTGTTGGAAGTTTCAACAAACATGTTCCAATAATACAATGATATTTGAGTGTGTCATACATAGTGTGTAGTGGAGACTCCAGGTCTTAATCTTTAGTTGATGCATGATTTGTATAATAATATAATAATAATAATAATAATATTAATATCAAACAACAACAAATACCATTTATATTAGGACTCCCACCCGTGGGTCCTGGGACCCACTGCAGACCTAACAACATCACTGTGGTACATTCTGTTTCCTAGACGGGCTCTCTACCCAGTCAGCTATGGCTGTCCCTCTCTAAGGAAGGACAATATCAGTCACTAGAACCAGGGATGGGTGTTTTCTGTGTATCTACGATGGTTAAAATGGAGTTTGAAGTTACAATGGGCTTGTCTGATAAAAATGAATATAAAATATCTAAATACTGAATTGAGCAAATTAAAAACTGTCCAGAGTGTTCACAAAAAGCCTGAGTAGACGATAACATTACCCACAATTATTTTGAAAGTGAAATATCCCTTTATGTAAGTAAACAACACACCACATACCTATACGGTACAACTTTACTACAGGTTGCATCTTCGCATCAAACTGTACACGTCTCTGGTCCACCTCTGGCTGTTCCTCTGACAACGTTGAATGTCTTTTGGAGGCCATCTCTCTAGATACTGTAGACCTCTCCCTGTGATGCTCTGTGGAAATCACCAGTAGAAACAACTTGTATTTATCATTTAATAAGGGTTTACTGAACAACTGAACAACCAGGAGTAGTCTGGTGACCACCGGAGAGACGGGTGAAAGCCGGAATGTAGACGGCATCCGGGAGCAGTATGGGTTGGCGCCCCAGCCTGTGTCTTCCGTGAGGAGGAAGCCCAACACACCCACGGTGAGGCCTTTAGGAGGGCCATTCAAGCTGCAAGCGGAGTCTGCAGCACCACCGTTGCCCAGGTGGAGCCTGCAGCACCACCGTTGCCCAGGTGGAGCCTGCAGAACCATTGTGGCTCAAGAATCCAC
Organism: Electrona antarctica; assembly: GCF_951216825.1. NCBI lineage: Eukaryota > Metazoa > Chordata > Actinopteri > Myctophiformes > Myctophidae > Electrona > Electrona antarctica. The sequence goes on from NW_027638523.1 coordinate 1,082,188, forward strand.
CACTCCTGAATGAAGTGTCTGGTGCTGATTGATGATTAGAACCTTCCTGGACAGATCACTTAACCCTTTGAGTGGACCAGTACCATGTCTCGTGCTTAAAATCTTAAGTCTCACGCACAAATATCTTAATAGCTAAACATGATTATGGGTTCAAACTTGTTGTGCTATACTTATGTAGCGGCACAAGCGGAAACATGCTGTGTGTCTGTGTCTTTTAGGGGACCATGAGTTACCAAACAATTTTTTTATCCTTACAGTTTCTGAATAACCCTTTAGTCTTGTTAGAATAATACTAATAAAAACATCATTGTGTTTTACCTGAGAGAGTATTGCACCACATCTTCCTACGTAGTAATGTCAAAGTTGACTCACCAGTCTCCTCTTCCTGTTCCTCTTTAATCTGTGGAGGTTGTGGTTCCTCCAGGACCAGACTGGATTTCCTCTCCTGTTGTTCTTCTTTAATCTGTGGAGGGTGTGGTTCCTCCAGGACCAGACTGGATCTCTTCTCCTCACATTCAGATGAAACCTCTTTACACACAGACAGGAGGAGGGGGGAGACGGTAGCATCAGCAGAGCAACTCAAAGTGCTTTTTTCAGAATTAGACGGGATGATTTAGATCGGGAGTTATGATCGTTTTAAGATTTTCGTTTTCGTCAGCTAAACAGGCAGGGGACATTTTCGATGACGTGTCACTTTTTGACACGTCATCGGATCGGGCAACAAGCGCTCCAAGGCTCTAGAGAGTGATGCGAACGGTTTTGTTATCATTAATCTCCGTCCTATTTATCAATCTCCGGCTTGGGCACTTGACCATGACCTTGAACTTGGACGGAGAACTCCGCCCCGGGCCTCCAAGGTGTTAACAGTTTTTGTATTGAGTTGTGCTTGAAATGTACTGTAATTCTGCAAACTGTTTTTTTAAAGCCACTGCGTGTGCCGTGCCTGTGACTCTGACCATTTATGTGACTCTCACCATTTATGCCAAATATCTTAATAGCTAAACATGATTATGGGTTCAAACTTGTTGTGCTATACTTATGTAGCGGCACAAGCGGAAACAACATGCTGTGTTTCTGTCTGTCTTTTAGGGGACCATGAGTTACCAAACTATATTTTTATCGTTACAGTTGCTGGATAACACTTTAGTCTTGTTAGAATAATACTAATAAAAACATCATTGTGTTTTACCTGAGAGAGTATTGCAGCACATCTTCCTACATAGTAATGTCAAAGTTGACTCACCAGTCTCCTCTTCCTGTTCCTCTTTAATCTGTGGATGTTGTTGTTCCTCCTGGACCAGACTGGATCTCCTCTCCTCATATTCAGATGAAACCACTTTACACACAGACAGAAGGAGGAGAGAGAAGGTAGCATCAGCAGAAGAACTCAAAGTGCTTTTGTCAACTCAAAGATGACATTTATTCTCCTATTTGTTTTGTCAGGATAACCATCGTTTAAAAAATAAGTGTCTTGAATCTCTTCACAACGCCTGGCAGAGTGAGTAGAGCCTGACATCAGTCTCACCGATGTATCCGTAATTTTTGGCACCGATGCCCGACATCGGACATTATTTCTGATGTGGCCGAAGTTTTTTTTATCATCATTAATGTAACCTACACTTGTCTTTTAGAATGTAATACGCCCTTATGAAACGCCTGTGAGCCTCTGGAGCCTAGGCTGCAGCAGAAAACCCTGCCCTGTGAGTGACTGTCATACATGGAAGTCCAGCTGTCATTCCGGACCCCTCGCCCTGAGAAAATGTCGTCTGTGTGCAGCCCGGGAAAATATATGAGAGATGTTTGAAAAAGATCAGATATTTGAATAAACAAGCGTTTTCTGCCTGAACTTTTACATGGATGTTAAACTACAGTACAATATCTCACTCCACGTCTTTGGAATTATGTATTGGTTGAGTACAAACAGAGCGTGGAGCACATTTATGCCGCCCATGTCTCCTTGCTCACTGGGAGCAGAGGCATCCGATCTATGGCTGTGTTTACAGGAATATGTAATTTATGTATGATCACAGACATTCTAGGGCTAGTATAACTACTGGTAAATGTAGTTCAGTTCAGCTAGCTTAATGCTACTTGTAGCTAAGCTGGTGTTGTTCAGAGTCTACTAACCTGCAGTGTGTAGATCGATGTCCATATCAAAATCAATGTCCAGCCGTTTGTTTTGTGTCTCCAGCAGAGTTTCTAGTGTCTCCATCTCTCTCTGGAAGAGGTTGACCATGAACTCTCCCACCGCGCTGAGGCGCTCCAACACAAACACTCTGACGCTAAGCTCCACACTACAAACATCAGCAGCGCCACGCTGTTTGTCCACAACAAACAATATCTCCTCTCCCACCGATGCTAGCTGTTCATTTATCTTCAGCTGTACAGACTCCATTTGACGCTTTTCACCTCCTTTAGGAGACATTTCCACCAAGCTTTCTGTTCCTACTGTAATATATGTTGTGTTCTTATATCCTACTGAATTGAATCATACGAATCATATACACAAGAGTCTTTCTGGTTTCTTTATTAAAGCAACGTCTTGTCCACTTGCCGGTCTCATTCATAATACCAGTTACATCACCTTTGGTGTCCTTATATAATCCTGTTACCTGCTTCCTGTTTCCTGGTCATGTGACTTCAGTAACCAGTACACGACATCCCCCTTTTCCTTGGAAATAAACTTGAACCTTTAACAACCTCAGTACTGACCCTTAAAACAATGAAAACACGTTTTTCCTTTTCCAACCACAATTCACAATGCAAAACAAGAAAACACATTTTTCCCTTTTGTTCAATCACAATTCACAATTCAATACACAATCACTTTTTTTTTTTTTTTTTTTAAGTGTAATTCAGCTCAAGACAACACAAAATCTTGGAGCCTTTCAGGTGCCTTTGTGACCCTTTGAGGTCTGGCCTTCGGCACCTCTGACCTTTCAATGTGTTGTGGTGTGTGCGTGACCTTATCCTGTACCTGTGTGTCCACATCAAGTGCACTCTCCTCTTGTGTGTTGTGTTCCTCCGTAGGCCTGTTTGTCACATATCTTTTCACATGTGTGGTGTTTCTCTGGTATCGTGCTCCTGTGGGTGATTCAACCACCACCTGACTTCCTGTTTTGCTCACCACTTTGTGTGGTGTCGCGTTGAATGGTGTGGTGAATTTGTCCACCTTGTCCTGCTGTATGAGCACCGTGTCTCCAACGTCCACCTTTGAGTACTGAGCTCCCCGTCGTTCATCAGCATACAGTTTTGCTTTACCCTTTTGCTCTGCATCTCTGTCACGTACTTCCAGCGATGCTGTGTGTGATCCACAGAGATCTGGCAACTTTCCTCTCATTCTCCGATTAAAGAGCAGTTCAGCAGGGCTTTTCCCAGTAGTAGCATGTTCTATGCTCCGGTACACAGTCACATACTTTCTCAGCTCACGTTTCCAGTCCAGTCCTTCTGCTTGAGCGATCCTTATTCTCTTCATCAGCGATGAATTCTGACGCTCAACTTCTCCATTCGCTTGAGCCCATTTTGGAGTCGTCTTCACGTGCGTGATTCCATTTGTCTCGCAGTACTCCTTGAACAATTCAGCCTTGAACTGGGGACCCCCATCCGATCTGCAGGAAACTGGTAGTCCGTGCCTGCTAAACATGGACTCCAGGCTGTCAATGACCTTCTCCGCAGTTGTGGAAGTCATAATGTCATATTCATAGTAGCGACTGTAGTAATCTACCACCACGAGTATGGAGTGATTGGTTGGCAGTGGCCCTAGCAGATCTATGGCAATATCTTGCCAGGGACCATCCGGTAGACTTGTAGATCTCAGTGGTTCTGGTGGGTCAGGTCTGGCTACAATTTGACATCCATGACATGCCTTACAGTACTTCTCAGCTGCTCTCTCCATGCCAGGCCACCAAACCTTGGTTCTGAGATGTTGTTTGGTTCCCACTATTCCCAGATGTCCTTCATGGGCTAGTGTGAGTGCTCGTGCTTGCAGGCTCTGTGGCAGCACTATGCGTGTCCCTCGTAGCACGATGTATCCTATTGTACACAACTCATTAACAATCGGTGCATATTGTTTACAATTATCAAAACATCCATTTGTTAGTGCATTGCGAACCTCAATCAATTCTGTGTCGGTAGCAGATGCTTCCTCTATCTCTCGTGTAGTAAGTGCTTTGGGTGTAGCGCTCATTGCCACAAATCTAACATACTCATCTGAGTCATGTTTGTGCACCTCTCTTCTTGCTGAATGTCCTAGCAGCCGTGACAACGGGTCTGCTATGTTTTGTTTCCCCGGTACATATACAACTCTGAAATCATAAGGTTGTAATCTGAGAACCCATCTCTCTATGTGTGCACATGGTTTAGATCGAGGACCGTATATGACCTCTAGTGGTTTATGGTCAGTGATTAAATCAAACCTCCTACCATACACATAAGGATGTAATCTCTCACAAGCCCACACTAGACCTAAAGCTTCACGCTCTGTCTGAGAGTATCTACGCTCACAGTCTGTTAAGCTGCGGCTCACATAGCATACAGGTACCATCTTTCCCTGCTGGTCCTGCACTAGCACTGCTCCTAAACCTACAGGACTTGCATCTGCAATTACCTTAGTTGGTGCTTCCTTGTCAAAATAGGCTAGTGTGACAGTTTTGGCTAGTTCATCCTTTAGAACCTGGAATGCTTTTTTCTGCTCTGGACCAAACTCAAATGGCACCTCTTTTCTAGTCAGGCATCGTAATGGCTCTGACAGTGTTGCAAAACCTGGTATGAACCTGGAACTGAATCCTACGAGACCCAGGAAACTCCTGACCTCTGAGGCATTCTCTGGTTCTCTGGCCTCCACAATAGCTCTCACCCTCTCCTCTGTTGGTCCTATGCCCTTCTCTGACAGGAGTATCCCCATGAAAATCAACCTGTCCATGTTGAATTGACACTTCCCTGGGTTTAGTGTTAAACCGCACTCTGAGAGCCTCTTCAGAACAGCATGTAAACTCTTGTCATGTGTTTCCTGATCTCGTGCGTGCACTATCACATCATCTGAGATGTTCTCAACACCCTCAATGCCAGCTAATGTATTGGCTATCTCATGCTGGTATTGCTCACTGGCTGATGAGACACCAAAAATCAACCTTTTGTACCTGTACAGTCCATTATGTATTGCAAAAGTGGTTATTTCCCTTGACTCTGGAGTCAGCTCTAACTGATGGTAGCCCCATTTAAGGTCTAGCTTGCTAAACACAGTTGAGCCATTCATGCCTTGCAAAATGTCATCCACAGTAGGAATGGGGTACCGTTCCCTCACAATTGCTTCATTGGCCCTCCTCATATCTAGACACATTCTGATATCTTTGTCAGGCTTTGGAATTATCACTACTGGGTTTACCCAAGGGGTGGGGCCTTTGACACTTTCCACAATGTCTAAATCAATTAATTCCTTAATTTTATTTTCCACCGCCTCCCTGAGGTGGTATGGTATGCGTCTAAGTGGCTGGGCCACTGGCTTAACCTGTGGGTCTATGTATAAACTAATCTGCTTGGTGTTCAATTTCCCTACACCCTTGAACACACCTGGATATTGCTGCTTGAGTGTGTCTTTGATGTCTGTCACCACAGAGACATTTTCACCTATTTTCAACACTCCCAATTTCATGGCTGTCTTTCTACCCAATAGTGGTTCACCATTACCCTTAATTACAATGAATTCTGCCTGTTCAGACCTGTTACCAATGGTAATTTCACATTCAAAGATTCCCTTAATTGGGAGAGGTTCACTGGATGAGTAAGGGTACAAATTCCTCTTTTCTTTTGGCACATAGGAATTACATTTTATCTTTTCTGCCTTGAGTTTTTCCCATGCATTTGTTCCCATCACATTGCTTTTAGCACCTGAGTCAACTAACATTTCTACATTTACTCCCCCCACACAAAATGTAAGTTTCTCTGACATGTCATCTTCTTTCACATTAAATGCAAACTCATCATCATGCTCTACCTCCACTGTGTTCACATTTTGGTTCCTTGATCCTCTTGTGCGACACACCTTGGAGTAGTGGTCCCTCCCGTTGCATTTGTGACATGTCTGTCCTCGCGCAGGGCATTTTGGATCCCTTGCCATGTGATCAGCATGTCCACACCTGAAGCATTTCCTCTCCGATGTGGCGCCTTCTTGGTCTCTTTCCGGTGGTTTCCCTCTCGATGCTGGATATTTCCCTCCTTTTTGTGTGACGCGATGCACGGTCTCGGTGTCCCTCCTGTCTTCAGCCAGAGACATGGCCGCCATCTGTTCTTCAATCCTCTCACATTGTGAGGATAACTCCAATGTGCGGGCAAGCATCAGTGCATGCCCTTCCTCCAGTAATTTTCTGCGCACATATGTTGACGTACATTTATTCAGGATAGCGTCTCTAATCTGGTTGTCAGTGTCGGCTTGAAAACCACAATCCCTCGCCGTTCGTCTCAGACGTGTTGCAAACTGTTGTATGGTCTCGCCTGGTTCCTGGCACAACTTGTGAAACGTCTGGCGGGCAAACGCTGAGTTGACTTGGGGCACAAAGTACGTGTTCAGTGCCGTGACTGCCTTCGCGTATTCCGTCGCCTCCCCGGTGTCCGGTAGAGTGGAAAACACATCCTGGACGTCTGGTCCCGCCAGGTGTAAAAGAAGAGCCCTTCTCCTCTGCTTCACCACGGCCGCGGCAGCCGCGTTATCCCCTCCGTCAACGATTATCAGTCCCTTCCCATCGGCGTACAATTCGAATGAAATTAGCCATCGCGTCCACCTCGGTCCGAGTGTAGCTGGATCCGTGTAACATGCAAACTGTTGGATCCCCGACTTCTCCATGCCGTCCGCGTAACTCCGTTTTCCACACCTCGTCGCCAATGTTGTGTTCTTATATCCTACTGAATTGAATCATACGAATCATATACACAAGAGTCTTTCTGGTTTCTTTATTAAAGCAACGTCTTGTCCACTTGCCGGTCTCATTCATAATACCAGTTACATCACCTTTGGTGTCCTTATATAATCCTGTTACCTGCTTCCTGTTTCCTGGTCATGTGACTTCAGTAACCAGTACACGACAATATAGAATGTGTAATAAAGGCGGAAATATCAACAATTCCCGAGAGGCACGACAACATGTTTGTTCAACAACATTACCGTGGAAAACAACTGGCGTCACGGCGTGGCCACGTGATGCAAACAAGTACTTCCGACCGGGTCAAAGTTTTCACGCATGCGCAATAAGGAATCCAGGCACTGTTGCCTTAATGCCTTTCGCCCCCTGGTGGTGGAGGTGTGTAACTGTCAGATAGATAGATAGATAGATAGATAGATAGATAGATAGATAGTGTTATGACCTGGCTCTTGGGCCATAACAAAGGAGAAAGACACACAGCTGTTTAAAAGTGCACAAACCAATATTGATTTACAATATAATAAATGTATGCATCAAACAATACTAAAGTATTAAGTGGCTTGTGTTAATCAGTAGATCAGTAGTGTAAGTGAGTGGATGTGTGGTAAATGTAATGTAGGGTGTTGAATGGTGCAAACAAATGCTGCTGCTCTCATGGAAGGAGAGAGAGAGAGACCTGGCTCCCAAGAGAAGACAGACTATGCACACACTGCACACAAAACGAGGTAGAGACTGAGCTACACTTCCTAACCGTCTGTCCACTGTACCAAGACATCAGAGACATGTACTTCCCTGCACGGATTACAATCACCCATGGAGAGTTTGAAAACCACCAAATGTTTAGGCCTATAACATGTTTAAAACATTGAAATACTGCTGTTAACTTTCAAAAGTATAAAACGTATAAAATGTAGCTTACATTTCCATTTCCAAGTAAGTGGATGTATATAGGCTATATGGAAATGAAACAGCCTAGTTTAATGGGAATGTCAGGTTGAAGGAATACACACACATTGTAGTAAAATGTGTGCAGTGATGCTAAATGAATATCATTGTCTTGCAAGCAGCCAAGCAATTATACCTTTTGCAACTAATCCCTATTTTATAATTCCTGTTTAGGAATTACCTGTCTGTCCAGAGCTGTGTACAGTAGGTACAGACAATTACGGGCTGTAAGGCAGTGTTGTTTTTGGCAGCAAATTTTGATTTTAGTTTTAGTCACATTTTAGTCACCTGGAATGTTTTAGTGTGAGTCTAGTTTTAGTCAACTAAATATCATAAAGTTTTAGTCGACTAAAATTGATTTTGGTGGGCCTTGTTGCCATCGTAATGACTGCTTTTACACTTGCTGAAAATGTCCGATCTACAAGCTCACAACGCGTCGCGTTGTGAGCTTGTAGATCGGCCATTTTCAGCATGCAACCAAGTGTAAAATGACTTATAGGCCCTACTGGATCTCTTGTCCACTAGTCCCTAACATTTTAGTCTAGTTTATTTTGTATTCCTCAATAAAACAGTTGGATTGGCTACGGCCAACCCCATTACAGATGATGGCCCCCCACCAATGAAGAGGGCATTACCTCCTTGTCCTTCATCTGAAACAGAATCTGGTTCAAACATATATGATATTATGTTCTTATGCTCTGTGATGTGAAGCACTTTAGTTCAACCTCGGTCGTTGGAAATGTGCTATACAAATAAAGTTTGATTTGATTTGATTTGATTTGATATATGGCTGAATCTCACCAATCTGCCATCCCTCTGCCATTTGTAAACAATTGGGCAGAGCCATGGGCAGTCCTTTTGTAAGGAGGGGGAGGGACTAGGACAGGTGGGTGGTCTTAAAGTAGGAGGCGGAGGGATGGATTAGGTGGGTGGTGCTAAGGTTAAACTCACGCATACATAATGAACTGGTGGGTGTGTCCACATAAAACCATCATTTTAACAAATACTGTACACTTTTTTGAAAAAATTATACCTCGTTCTATAACAATAAGACCTGATGATCATGTTTAAGGGTGGAAAAAAATCACGGCACTCCATCTTTAACATTTGTAAAACATAAAAATATTGGTAGGGTAGCGTACTACTGGCCAATCTGGACTGGAGGGGCACAAAATCCAATCTGGGGGGGCAATGCCCCCCTGTAGAGATGGCACTGAACACAATTTGTAATCAAAGTAATCTAATTTGCTACATTTACTCTCTTTTGAATAATTCTGGTAATATGTAATAGTCCTAAAGCCGCGTTCACACCGCCAGTAGCTGGTAAAATAAATCAAGCTAAAATGATTTTGAAGCTGCTTCTAGCTTCATTGGTATGAACTCTGCATAATATATAATATAAGTCTATATTATTAATGAAATTCATGAAATTCATCTATCCTTTCCGCAGGCAATCTACTATCGGCACATCAGGGCAGAAGATCAAGATCTAGACATCCTACGTCAGCATGAGTATGGGGCTCAGATGGTGGAAAACCCCACACTCCTGGAGCTGGTCGTCGAAAGACAAGTTGAAGACTACCAATACTTGGAAGGATATGTTTGCTTCATCCTGGAACGTACAGGCATATGAACTTGTAACCCTACTTTAAGACTGGTTTGGTTTCAGTCAAATGGAAATAATATTATTCTCTGAAGGCTCCCGCTGTAATTCTACCCTTCATTAAAGGACATACAATTCAACTTATTCAATTTCCTTTGTGTTTTTGGGGCTCCCATATGTAAAGCAAAGCAAAGCAAAGTTCTTTGTTTACCCAGGGTGAATGGACTAAGCTCGAGATGCTTGTTTACAGCCAGACCCTGCTCATAGAACATTTCATGGTAGGGGTTCAATGCCTTTCTCAAGGGCACTTCAGCGGTGGTAATTTTAACGTGCCGGTCCGGGGATTCGAACTGGCGACCTTCCGATAACAAGACCGCTCCGCAAACCGTTCGGCCCCACAAATAACCAATTTTGAACAATCAGGCTTTCATATCATATGGGTGCATTAATGGAAATTGCTCTCAGGAACAGCTCAACTAATTTTGTCCTCATCGTGATGTCATCAATGTCACCCTACTTTGTATAATTCCTCCTCTTCTTCAGTCTTCAGTTCAAAATTTGCATTTCCACTTTGTTTCCATGAATGTAAACACGGTTTTATCTAGCATCAACCTCCACCCTGTTACATGTGTTTTAGCCTCGGAAACCCAGACATGTTTTAATCACAATTAGACAACATATGATTGCAAGGAAGAAAACATTGGTAAAATAAAGTATTCCAAAAAAGGGGCCAAATAACACCGAAAATAAAGGTATCCTGAACATGTATGATTAAAATGACGTTAAGTGAAAATAATATACATTTTAATAGATATGACCATGTCCTGTAAAACGGGGTGGGCAATTGTCCTACTTAATGGGTGATAATTTCAGTAAAAAATTTGGCTATATCGATCTGAGCTAGACAAACTAGTTTTTCAGCTGAACATGCCCTACTCCAGATAATACATTTTTAAAGAGAAAGCTACTAGGCTGAAAAAGGCACCACATTGACTCATGTATAGTACAACAAGACACTACTTTTCTCTTTAGTTTATTTTGCACCAAAGTCACCGATACACACTTTATGTACATCACAGTTACAAACGGGGACAAAGGTGAGAACTGGACAAAGTGAGAAAAAAAATCTTTTTTTACATGATAAAATCAAGTAGGCTCTGTCTATATAGTACCATTCCGTAGGAAAATGACCTTAAGTAATGTAAAGGGTACATGACTTGGACATAAAATTACCTTAAGTAATGTAAAGGGTACATGACTTGGACATAAAATGACCTTAAGTAATGTAAAGGGTACATGACTTGGACATAAAATGACCTTAAGTAATGTAAAGGGTACATGACTTGGACATAAAATGCCCTTGAGTAATGTAAAGGGTACATGACTTGGACATAAAATGACCTTAAGTAATGTAAAGGGTACATGACTTGGACATAAAATGACCTTAAGTAATGTAAAGGGTACATGACTTGGACATAAAATGACCTTAAGTAATGTAAAGGGTACATGACTTGGACATAAAATGACCTTAAGTAATGTAAAGGGTACATGACTTGGACATAAAATGACCTTAAGTAATGTAAAGGGTACATGACTTGGACATAAAATGACCTTAAGTAATGTAAAGGGTACATGACTTGGACATAAAATTACCTTAAGTAATGTAAAGGGTACATGACTTGGACATAAAATGACCTTAAGTAATGTAAAGGGTACATGACTTGGACATAAATGACCTTAAGTAATGTAAAGGGTACATGACTTGGACATAATGGCCTAGATTGTACATCATTATCATCCTACATTTATCCTTCACGGTATTGTTTATGGGGAAAATGATTGATATCTATGTTTTGGAGGAATTTGTGGTGATTGTACAAATGTACCTTAAATACAGAATGTCGTAGTCATATATATATATATATATATATATATATATATATATATATATATATATATATATATATATATCAAAAAGGGAAAAACCTTCCAAGGAAGGGACTGCACACTCCAGGGAACAAAGACGGACAACTTACTGCATCAACTTATTTATTAGCACGACGCGTTTCGCCGTGAGCTTCGTCAGGTGCTATATATATATAGTAACCTGGAATGACTTGAAAGTAAGTTGTCCATCTTTGTTCCCTGGAGTGTGCAGTCCCTTCCTTGGAAGGTTTTTCCCTTTTTGATGTCTATGCCTGCTAACTAGACTTGCACCTCCCACGGGTCTTGTTGGATGTGCAGGAGTCCTTTTTTCGTCTCATAAATATATATATATATATTTATTATTATTATTTGCCCATTCTTCTGGTTAAATGGTAGGGCCGTGTATGCATGTTCTAGATGGCTCACAAGATGACACAATACTTTCGGATATCCAGCCTTTACGCCCGGACTTGACGTAACGCACGCTCCTGTGGAGCCGCTATATAAGCTTTATTGATAGGTGATGCACAATGTAAATGAGCACGTACGCGCGTGTGCTTTGAAAAGCTGTGTGGCTCGCCCGTAGAGAATTAACTTGGATTCAATTTCTTTCTGATTCTATTAGATTTGAGACCCTCTTTATTTGTGGAAGAGCCTATACGTGTAGGCCTGCAGATGTCATTAACAAAATACTTTAAGCCTATGAATAATTAATTATATTTGTGTCAAGTAGGCTAGCCTACATAATGTAGGCCTATATAGTTTATTTGTAGGCTACAACACCACTGGTGATGCTTGGTCATTCCATTGCGTAGGCCTATGCTACAGCCTGCGATGATACAGCAGCGGCATTGAAACAGCCAAATGTTCTATCACGCTTGTAGGTACAGGCCTAACACCCTTGCTTGGTGCCCACCTATATTCTGTTACCCATATACGTGTAACGTTAGGCTCCATTTATCCTATATTTAACTTACCATCCACACCTACAGTAGCTGGAGACCAATATCCCGATATGTGGAGTCGCGTTTTACAGAGTGATAATAAAACGGATGTTTTTTTACATAAAGAATGGGGCACTGGCTTGCTAAATAAATCAAATTTTCATTTAAAGACGCCATCCTCTTCTGAACAAACCAACACACATAATCAGTGCCTTAAATCTGGTACTGATTGTAGAAATAACTTAGTACCTGCTGACTGCAGACAGCCGTGCGTAATTTCATCATCATCATCATCATAACCTTTATTTAAGCGTGGAGTACAATTGAGGGGCAGGCCCTCATTTTCAATGCAGCCGAAATACAAAACACAAAATCAACAATATACATTAAATACAGCAAAATGAAATATATGAAATGGAAAACAGAAAGTATTCAAAACTAAAATAACTATAATAGATAGATGATAATTAATTAAAACAGTTACATTGTTGAACAAAAGTGCCAGAAATCATTTCCCTGAATTTACCTAGGGAAGGCAGTAATCTGATTTTTAGGGACTGAGATGGCTTATTTGAGGTCTCCAAGTTGGGTGACACTCTCCAGTCGGACTGTTCTGCGGGACTCAGGAGACTACAACTAAACTCCGCCCATTGGGACAAAAAACGGTCCTTCTCTCCTATTGGTTGGTGGTTAAACCCCACCCTCTGTATTGTGTGGATGCTGTGTGGATGTTGTGTGGATGTTGCGCCTACAAGCTGTTGTACGGCTTTCGGCTGTGTTTCGACTGCCCCCCACCCCCTCATACAACACAAATGTTGTGTCAAACCACGTGACTCCCATTGGAAATGAATTGCCAGCTTGCATCAGTAAACAAGTCCCATGCATCAGCTATGTAATTTATGTATGATCACAGACATTCTAGGGCTAGTATAACTATAGCCATGGTTCACATGACACTCGTACTTCACGAGCGTCATGGCTTAACTTCCGCCTGTTTTACACGATCGCTACATTTACAGAGCAAACGTGTACATAAACATTCAGATTTCAAATGTAAAGTACTCACCACATGTGCCAGTAATTCACTGGTACAGCGATTAGCATTGCGATTAGCATTGCTGTAATAAAAGGCATTTTTATCCGAGCTGTTTTCTTTTACCATTGGCTTTCAACTACGCGCCCGTATAGGTCGGGAGGAGTGTGGCACTGGGTGTGTTCGATATAGGCACGCTGACCGCACTGCCAATACAGACAAATAGGCGAGTGCACTCCCGGTGTGCAACTGTGAATTTCCAAAACGAACCGTTTGAGAAAAGTAGTCGGTGCTCGGATAAAAATGCTTTTTATTAAACAACGTGGGATGCAGCAATGCTAATCGCTGTTCCAGCAAATTTCTAACACCCGTGGCACACAGGACTTTATATTTTAAATCTGAATGTTTATGTAGGCCTACACGTTTTCCATGTAAATGTAGCGATCGCGTAAAACTGGCTTCAGTTGCGTCATGACATGTGTTGGCGCCAGTTTTATGTTTTCTTTATTTGTTCACTTCTTTCATAATGTTTTCATTTTCATATACCGGTATATCAAATATTGTTTTGGAAAAGATATAAAGTTATAATTTGGATTAATAGAAGCCTCCACCTCTAATTAGAAACTTAGTATGTCATGTCAATTTAGTGAGCCCCTTTGCACTTCCTTTATAATTTCTCCCCTTCAAAGTAAAAGCTCCTCTGCAGTGATTCTGGAACAGTGAATACACTGACACCACGGCGCGTAAACAGCGCCTCAAACTGTGACTCCGCCCACCACCGGGGGAAGTTGTGATTTGCACTCGTTCACTGCAATGCAATTTGCGGCATTTTCAAAACAATATTGAGCAGAGTAGCGATTATCAAACGTATTTGCAATGCCATACGTTGAAAGATCGGTTGCCCGTGGACAAGGCACGCTACCTCCGCAAGTTAGATAGCATCGGCATAGATGTTTGTCCGTATGTGATTAAATATTCGACCAAGTTGCATTGGCAGCCATAGAAAATTCTTACCCCAGGCTAAAACCGGATGTGACGTTTTTGGGCGTTCCTGTCTAGCGTGGTGTCAGTGTATTGTAACTTGTATTTTATTTTGAAAGGCTCAGTGGGAGAGGAAGTGGGGTAGCCCGTTTAAGGTCTCTTGACATGCCTTTTGAGAACAATGTAAAATGTTTGGTGAGGCTGGGAAGGCATACAGTTTTTGATCTAATTTCATACTTACTTACTAGCATACTTATATGCACCCCAGGGCCCTCACCATTAGGTCGTGTTGGGACCCATGAAAAAGTGCTTAGAAAATGAGTTTCGTTCCCATGTCATGGACACTACTCATTCAATGCATTTTTTCATAGACAATACCCTTCTGGACTTTGGGTTAAAGGTTCTACTCATAATATCCTGCAGTATTTTGTCACAAGCCAGAAATGTATAAACAGTTTATAACCAAAAAACGAAAATCTTGTGCTGCTGTTTTTGCTTGTAAAATGTGTTTTTGGCAACACAAAATCTTTCTCAAATGTCATAAATGCTAAAATGCATATACTTAACATATGAAACAAGTATTGGTGCTTTTAGTTTACTCATATGTGAATTTAGATCATGAAATGTAGCATATTTGTTATAGAATATGCTTCAACTTAAGTGTTTGCCACACAGTACAATGAAACCTACACAGTAAATTGTGCCAAAAGCTTATGTTTCATACATAGAACATGTCTCAACCTACTGTGTAATGAAAGGTAGAAAAGAAAATCAGGGCACCTTGGACCAAAATGGCAGAAAATCTATCAAAATGTTACCACGCCCCCTAAATTGGAATAATGCAAAAAAATGGACAAGACTAAAAATTAAAGTACTAGAGGTCAGAATTATTACAACATATGGTATGAAACATTTATTCAAGTACCACAAAGTGTCACAGCATCTGTCATTTGGTAGTTTGCCCTTTTGCAATGTTGGTGGAGAGCTTCACTTGTTGGGGGAATGGACAGTTCTGGCAAAGCTGATGATGCCGTACAGAATGATTTGTACCTTGCATCGTTCACGTTTATGGCAGATGATTGGCCATACAGGTGGCACACATATTTGCTCAGTGTGTTGAAAGTTGACTGGTCAAGGTTAAAACTGCTGCCAAGATTTGTGAACCCAGTCAGGTATTCTTCTTTCTGGCAAGCAAGAGAAAATGTCTTCCCTTTGCCCTTGCCATGAAAGGCACTGGTCGAGTCACAACCTGTGAAGGTATGGATGCCAATGAGTGCAGAACAAACACTGGTGCCAAGAGCTGCTGACACCTTAGCCACATCAATGATCCTCGTTCTGTTGCCTACTCCTGTGAAGAAATACAAGCTACACTGTAAATCTCTCTGCAGACTTACAGCAATCACTGCCACGTCAGTATCGGGGCTTTTGATGACTACAGTTTGGTGTTCTTGTGCAGCATGCTGTGTATGTACATGTGACCGGTGTCAGGAATAGGTTTTTATTTTTTTGTTGTTGTTCCTTTAATTGTTTTGCATACTTATTATTTGTTGTATATCTATCAGTGACTTATAGTATCCTTCCTTATATATATATTACTTACCACTGTCGATTGGATATATGATCCTATATGTGAGCAGACTTCCGGTTCCACGGACTAATGATGACGTCAGTGGCCGCAACTGACAGCTGTCAGTTGGAAGAGGAGGAGTTTGTTGGGAAGAGGAGGAGTTTGTCTATTGGGAACTTGACTTGTATCAGTATAAAGCGACTGGCAGAGGGGAAGGTTGGGTGTGTGTGCTGCTCTGTGGAGTGTGTCCAGGGTGACAGGAGGACCGAGAGAGAGAGAGAGTGAACTATAAATTCGGTTGGCACACCAAAGTTACGAGCCGAGAGAGGAGAAGGACTCGTGTGTGGCACCAACTGTAGATGACGGAGAGGATCGAGTGAACTGACTTACCTGTTGACGACGGAGAGGATCGAGTGAGCCGTGTACGAGCCAGTGACCAGGAGTGGTGTTACAGAGTGCGGATACCCAGCAACATCGGCGGGCAGGTAACTGCCCGTTGTGTGCGAGTATTGTTCTATCCCGCACTACTGTCGATTACATCACTGTACGGGGGTGTAGGCGAGCTGTACTGGTTGGTGGAACAGAAACACTGGCGTCTACCTTATGTGCTTTCAGGTCCAAATGATGTATTGAAGGGGACCTATATGATGTTGGACTGATTGGACTCTCTCTCTGTGAAACAAAAGAACTGTCTGAACCCATCGCACTTTAGCAGCACTTTTGTAATGGAACGGTTTTAAGGAGTTGGTTATTTTGTTATTTTGTTATACAATTAGTTTTGCTACAGGATTTTAGATTTATTAAAGATTGTATTTTAAGGGTGTTTTAGAGATCCCCATGTATAGGAAAATAAACATGTTATATTTCTGATTCATGATTCAGTGTCAGTCTCTCTCCACTTTTTATGGTTGCTCTCTCACCTGGTAAAATATGAACCTGTGTGTCCTTGAACTGAAGCTAAGAGTAATAATGATAAAAGAGTTGCCGTTTCTCTGTAAATAAATGACGGCTGGCGTAGTCCCAGGATTATCTAGTGAGGTGTACAACTTTGATATCTCTAGCACCTTAAACGGTGCCACTCTAATAATTAAAGGTTGTATGTCTTATAAAATAATAACGATAAAGAATATTCTACTGCCCAAATTCTGTGTGGCTGATTCGGTCACATATTTGGCGTAGTGTCGGCAGGACAGGAAGAGAGCAAACCACAGGAGAGACTGAACATTAATTTTGTTTTGTTTTGTTTATATTAGCTGCTATGATGATGATGATGCCGGTCTACTCAGGTGCCCCATGGTTGCCCAAGTTCGAAGGTACAGAAGGTAGGGAAAAATATAAAGAATGGAAACAACAGATTAAAGGGTTATTGGGCACTCAAGATGTAACTGAGGCAAAGAAAGTAGCCATTGTGTTGAATACGCTAGCCGGGGAAGCTAAACGACAGATAAGGGTGGTGGATGAGGGAGAGCGGGACACGGCAGGAAAAATCTTTAATTATCTGGATGCTTTGTATAGGGAATCGGTGTCCGCCTCAAAACTACGTTCACAGTTTTTTGGCTGCACCCAGCAGTCCGGGGAAAGTGTTACTACCTTTATTCTGAGACTTAGGGAGCTCTCTTGTGGGTTGCGGGGGCACGACCCAGCTACCGCCCCCTCTGATGCCGTTCTTCGAGACCAACTACTGAGTGGGCTGTCCGATGGCCCACTTGGACAAGCGCTACGGATCTACGCAAGGCGACACCCTGAAGAGGACTTTATGAAACTACGTACAGAGCCCCTGGCATTAGATAGAGAACATGGAGGTACAAATACACCTGAAATCGCTTGTCATGCTATTAACCCTGCATCTGTTTCCCATACCCCACAGACCACAGATTGGAGAGAGACTTTAAAGAGAGAGATAATGGATGACGTTAAAACACAAATGAAAGGACTGACCCAGGAACTGTTGCGCGAAATCAAGCCGCTATTGCAACCAAGCTCCACCGAGGCGCACCGCCGCACCTCGGAGCCACGAGCCGCGCCACCTAGAGATCGGTACGTGCCTTATCAAAGAAATGAATGGGATGCAGATGGGAGACCTATATGTAGACAATGCAATATGATCCGTTTCTGTCCAGCTAACCAGGCGGCGTTAAACTAGCATCCCCTGTCGCCGAGGTCCGGGAGACAGGGGTTGGGTGTCCTTATACAGAATCAGGGGCCAACAAAGCTTTTATTGGACAAAGTCCAACTATCAGTGTTAAAGTGGAGGGTGTGTCTTTGAGGGGCTTACTAGACACAGGATCCCAAGTCACGTTAATGCGAGAGAGCCTATTTGACCAGCATTTTTCCCAGGATAAAGTGGGTAGGAAGCCTCTTGTCTTTAAGTTACGAGCGGCGAACGGTATTAATATTCCCTACACCGGCTATGCCGTGTTAGATCTCGAAATAGAGGGAGTGAGTGTACCAGGGAGAGGAGTCGTAATGGTACAAGATGAACATTGCACACAACCGTTGATAATAGGGATGAATGTCGTGGGCTCGTGCTGGCATGCACTGTTTTTTGTCCCGCCTTTTGAATACTGTAAAGCTCAGGTTCACATACAGTTTGCACTGTTTGCACTACATACAACTGTTTGCTACTAGAAATGATTGCACAACTGTGTATATATTTATATATTATAATGTAAAAAGTAAATTTGATTGATTGATCTGAGGTGTGGTGGAAATAAAAAGGGACTGGCATTCACAGTTCACATCATAGTTATGCCTGCTGTCTATTCTGCACACTATTCCCAGATATTTGGTTGGACGAAGCGTTATAAAACTGCTTATAACTCCAAAATGGAAGATGATAGAAACTAACTTTTGGATGCATGTTTCTTGAAACTAGGTAACAGATTTGAGAAACATGGATCCACAGAGAATGTACTGGTCGGACCATGTGAACATAATATATATTAAAAAAATACCCTGGAATGTCTGTCTGAATCACACACAAAAAGTGAGTTTATATCATGTTGCATTTTGGAGTTATGGACCGTTGAAGATGGATCGGTGTCACTAAATACATCCATCAGTTGAAAAACCATGCTATAATCTGAGGTTCATATCTATATAATGGAAAATGTGAGAAGCTTCTTTTTTTAAATTATTATTATAGTCGACACCACAAGGTTTAATTTGAGATATGTCATCGATATGTAGTCCTAGTAGAAAGTACTTTGAAAGTACTTTGTTTCACTAAAATGCTCATAACTCTTTTTCCAAAGTGCTGTTTTGGGTGAAAACAGGCTGTATTCAGCTGCTTACAGCTTCATACCGGTACATTTGATCAACTCAGTTTATTTTTTCCATGATAGCAGACATGTTAATGCTTCTTCTTAAGATATTGTGTGTTTACAAAGACAAAACTGAGAATATTCTATAATTCTTTAGATATGTCTCCAGATTCTAAGAAACCCCTTGGCATAACATACATGGCTCGAATCTGGCCTTGGCGCCAAGAGTGTTAATGGCTAAACATGATTATGGAATTTATGGGTTCAAACTTGTTGTGCTATACTTTTGTAGTGGCACAAGCGGAAACAACATTCTGTGTGTCTGTCTTTTAGGGGACCATGAGTTACCAAACTATATTTTTATCATTACAGTTGCTGAATGACCCTTTAGTCTTGTTAGAATAATACTAATACAATATGAATTTGTTTTACCTGAGAGTATTGCACCACATATTCCTACGTAGTAATGTCAAAGTTGACTCACCAGTCTCCTCTTCCTGTTCATCTTTAATCTGTGGAGGTTGTGGTTCCTCCAGGACCAGACTGGAACTCCTCTCCTGTTGTTCCTCTTTAATCTGTGGATGTTGTGGTTTCTCCTGGACCAGACTGGATCTCCTCTCCTCATATTCAGATGAAACCTCTTTACACACAGACAGAAGGAGGAGAGAGAAGATAGCATCAGCAGAGCAACTCAAAGTGCTTTTGTCAACTCAAAGATGACATTTATTCTCCCATTTGTTTTGCCAGGATAACCATCGTTTAAAAGATGTCTCGAGTCTCTTCACAACGCCTCGCAGAGCAAGGTGTTGTGAGTAGAGCCCGACATCGGTCTCACCGATGTATCCGTCATTTTTGGTACCGATGCCGACATTATTTTACTGATGTGTTTTTCATTAATGTAACTTACACTTGACTTTTAGAATGTAATACGCCCTTATGAAACGCGCTCTTTCGGTTTGATATTAATTAATTTCTTACAGCTGCGGAGAATACATTTAAAAAGGCACTCCGCGCGCCGTGCCTCTGACTCTGGAGCCTAGGCTGCAGCAAAAAACCCTGCCCTGCCAGTGACTGTCATAAATGGAAGTCCAGCTGTCATTCCGGACCCCTCGCCCTGAGAACTTGTACATGCATGTGAAACTAGAGGACAATATCTCACTCCACGTCTTTGGAATTATTTATTGGGTGAGTACAAACGGAGCGCAGAGCACATTTATGCCACCCATGTCTCCTTGCTCACTGGGAGCGGAGGCATCCGATCTTTGGCTGTTTATACAGGAATATATGTAATTTATGTATGTTCACAGACATTCTAGGGCTAGTATAACTACTGGTAAATGTAGTTCAGTTCAGCTAGCTTAATGCTACTTGTAGCTAAGCTGGTGTTGTTCAGAGTCTACTAACCTGCAGTGTGTAGATCGATGTCCATATCAAAATCAATGACCAGCCGTTTGTTTTGTGTCTCCAGCAGAGTTTCTAGTGTCTCCATCTCTCTCTGGAAGAGTTTGACCATGAACTCTCCCACCGCGCTGAGGCGCTCCAACACAAACACTCTGACGCTGAGCTCCACACTACAAACATCAGCAGCGCCACCCTGCTGTTTGTCCACAACAAACAATATCTCCTCTCCCACCGATGCTAGCTGTTCATTTATCTTCAGCCGTACAGACTCCATTTGACGCTTGTCACCTCCTTTAGGAGACATTTCCACCAAGCTGTTCCTACTGTAATATAGAATGTGTAATGAAGGCAGAAATATCAACAATTCCCGAGAGGCACGACAACATGTTTGTTCAACAACATTACCGTGGAAATCAAAACAACTGGCGTGGCCACTAGGGTTGGGATTCGTTAGGATTTTAACGGTTCCGGATCCTTCCCGGATCCCTCTTAACGGTTCCGGTTCCTAACGGTTCCCTTAACGGATCCTAATATAATTTTTTCCCCTTTTTTTCTGACATAGATTATGCTTATATTATAACTAACCTAACCAAGTACATAATAAACACAAATTCATTAATTCAATTATTGAAAATGCACTTTACAATTATGAGGTGGCACTATTATTTAAACTTCACCACCACCTCCAGCAGCAGCTAGCCACCACAACAATATAATTGTTGCAATTTGTACTGTATATTGCAATTTGTACATTGCAATAATGATATTGTTTTGGTGACTAATGTTGTCTTTAATGTTCAGATTAATCTTATATGAAGTACCCCTTACCCTAATGGAAACAAGCCATAGTGCTTTCTTGGATTATAAAATCCTCTTAGCAGACCTTGTATTGAACTGTCAGGCTACGTTCCTGTGCTTTTTTCTGCAAACTGTTTATAAAGTAATCAATCTATGGAGGTATATGCACCTAAAGGCTGGGCTCTCAACAGTCACGCGATTAATTTAGAGCCAAATCAAAAGCAGTTGAGTTGCTTATAAGTTGTAAAAATACGTGCAGACAAATTGATTTGGCTCTATAGTTAACGTGATTCATAAAATATCAGACAGAAAGACGTCGAGTCATTGGCGTTCTAAATTAACACCATTGACAACAGTTGTACAATACGCCTAATGAAAAGCTCTGTAGACGTTAGTTTTCTAGCCTGGGGAAAGTAAACCAGCCTTGCATCATCCTCGTCCCCCGTCGGCTGTGGTGGAGCTGCGGGGAGAGCGGGCACGGCTTTCCGCATGGCTCACAAACGCGATGTGCACTCGTGTAGGCATATTGATTTTGAGATGTTTCTCAATGTGGACGTGGTACAAGTTGCAACAACCTTTGCAACTATAGCATCAAATGTATTGCACTTTGCGTGCTCAGCCTCAGTCATTTCCCTCTCTGTTAATATAACCACACTTTGGAGATCTCTTCGACATAATGTCCCACTGTCCCACTCGCTCCGCGGCGGTCGCTGAATGCACAGACAGAACAGTGGGCGTATCCTCCCAGACCTCACTCACTCACGTAGGTGGGGTGACGTCACCCCAGGCTCTGCTTGCATGCAAGCAGACACAGCGGAGCTAAATGACGACTGATGAGAACCGTTTGTGGAACCGTTAATAAAAAAACGATGGAACCGGCTCCGGATCCGCAATGTCGGAACCGGGTCTGAAATGGACCCGGTTCCGAATCCCAACCCTAGTGGCCACGTGATGCAAACAAGTACTTCCGACCGGGTCAAAGTTTCCACGCATGCGCAATAAAGAATTCAGGCACTGTTGCCTTAATGCCTTTCGCCCCCTGGTGGTGGAGGTGTGTAACTGTCAGATAGATAGATAGATAGATAGATAGATAGATAGATAGATAGATAGATAGATAGATAGATAGATAAGATAGATAGTGTTATGACCTGGCTCTAGGGCCATAACAAGGGAGGAAGACACACAGCTGTTTAAAAGTGCACAAACCAATATTGATTTACAATATAATAAACGTATGCATCAAACAATACTAAAGTATTAAGTGGCTTGTGTTAATCAGTAGATCAGTAGTGTAAGTGAGTGGATGTGTGGTAAATGTAATGTAGGGTGTTGAATGGTGCAAACAAATGCTGCTGCTCTCATGGAAGGAGAGAGAGAGAGACCTGGCTCCCAAGAGAAGACTATGCACACACTGCACACAAAACGAGGTAGAGACTGA